>NC_066617.1:375172767-375330030 GCF_025201925.1 Gopherus flavomarginatus
CCGTGGTAATAGGTAACTGTTATGCTCTTCTTGATACAGAAGAGAAGGAATCACCCCCTACAGTAAAGGAGGAGAAGCCTCATACCCCTAAGGCTGGGAGGCTTATTGCCACCACTGAAAATAGGAAATGTAGTGTAATGGTGGTCGGAGACTCTCTGCTGAGCCCATCTGTCGCCCTGACATTTCATCTCGGGAGGTATGCTGCCTGCCTGCTGCCTGCCTGCTGCCTGCCGGGTGCCTGTATCCAAAATGTTACAGAGGCATTGTCGAGGATTATCCGGACTTCTGACTACTACCCCATGCTACTCATCCATGTGGGCACAAATGATACTGTGAGGTGTGACGCTGAGTGAATCAAGAGTGACTACAGAGCTCTGGGAGTACGGGTGAAGGAGTTTGGAGAGCAGGTGGTGTTCTCTTCAATTCTTCCTGTCAAAGGTGGGGGCCCGGGAAGAGACAGATGAATCATGGAGGTGAATGTCTGGCTGCTAAGAGGGTGTCGCCAGGAGGGCTTTGGTTTCCACGACCATGGGATGCTATTTGAGGAAGGACTGCTCGGCAGAGATGGCGTTCACCTTTTGAGGAGGGGAAAGACCCTATTTGCGCACAGACTGGCTAACCTAGTAAGGAAGGCTTTAAACTAGGCTCGACGGGGATAGGTGAGCAAAGCCCACAGGTAAGTGGGGAACATGAAGACCTGAGAGATGGGTCGGAAACAAGAGGGAGCGTGAGATATAATGGCAGAGAGAAAGGAGGGTCAGGGCAAAACTGGGAGGCAAGATCAAACCAGTATCTTAGATGCCTATATACAAATGCGAGAAGTATGGGTAATAAGCTGGAAGAATTGGAAGTGCTAATAAATAAATACAACTATGACATGGTGGGATAATACACATGATTGGAATGTTGGTGTGGATGGGTATAGTTTGCTCAGGAAGGATAAACAGGGGAAAAAGGGAGGAGGTGTTGCCTTATATATTAAAAATATACACACTTGGACTGAGGTGGAGATGGACATAAGAGACGGAAGTGTTGGGATTCTCTGGGTTAGGATAAAAGGGGTAAAAAACAAGGGTGATGTCATGCTAGGAGTCTACTACAGGCCACCTAATCAGGTGGCAAAAGACCACTTTGGCTTAACCACGAGATCTTGCATGACCAACAAAATAAAATGGAGTCATATAAAAAATGGAAACCAGGGCAGATTACAAAGGACGAATATAGGCAAACAACACAGGAACGCAGGGGCAAGATTAGAAAGGCAAAAGCACAAAATGAGCTCAAACTAGCTACGGGAATAAAGGGAAGCAAGAAGACTTTTTATCAATACATTAGAAACAAGAGGAAGACCAAGGACAGAGTAGGCCCAATGCTCAGTGAGGAGGGAGAAACAGTAACAGGAAACTTGGAAATGGCGGAGATGCTTAATGACTTCTTTGTTTCGGTCTTCACTGAGAAGTCTGAAGGAGTGTCTAATATAGTGAATGCTTATGGGAAGGAGGTAAGTTTAGAAGATAAAATAAAAAAGAGCAAGTTAAAAATCACTTAGAAAAGTTAGATTCCTGCAAGTCACCAGGGCCTGATGAAATGAATCCTAGAATACTCAAGGAGTTAATAGAGGCGGTATCTGAGCCTCTAGATATTATCTTTGGAACCCCGACCAGCGTTATTCTATCTACTACCCAAGATCCACAAACCCGGAAATCCTGGACTCCCCATCACCTCGGGCATTGGTACTCTCACTGAAGGACTGTTTGGATATATGGACTCTCTGCTTAGACCCTATGCCACCAGCACTCCCAGCTATCTCCATGACACCACTGATTTCCTGAGGAAACTATAATGCATTGGTCACCTCCCAGAAAACACCATCCTAGCCACCATGGATGTAGAGGCTCTCTACACAAACATCCCACACACAGATGGAATACAAGCTTTCAGGAACACTATCCCTGATGATGCCACAGCACAACTGGCTGCTGAGCTCTGTGCCTTTATCCTTACACACAACTATTTTAAATTTGATGACAATATATATCTCCAGATCAGTGGCACCGCTATGGGCACTAGCATGGTCCCACAATATGCCAATATTTTTATGTCTGACCTGGAACAACGCTTCCTCAGCTCTCGTCCACTCACGCCCCTTCTCTACCTACGCTACATTGATGACATCTTCATCATCTGGATTCATGGGAAGGAGACTCTGGAAAAATTCCACAACGATTTCAACAGCTTCCACCCCACCATCAACCTCAGCCTGGACCAATCTACACGGGAGGTCCACTTTCTTGACACCATGGTGCAAATAAGTGATGGTCACATTAACACCACCCTATATCGAAAACCTACCGACCGCTATGCCTACCTTCATGCCTCCAGCTTCCATCCCGGACACATCACACGATCCATTGTCTACAGTCAAGCACTGAGGTACAACCGCATCTGCTCTAACCTCTCTGACAGAGACCAACACCTACAAAATCTCCACCAAGCATTCTCAAAACTACAATACTCGCAAGAGGAAATAAGGAAACAGATCAACAGAGCCAGACATCTACCCAGAAGCCTCCTACTGCAAGACAAACCCAAAAAAGAAACGAACAGGACTCCACTGGCCATCACATACAGTCCCCAGCTAAAACCCCTCCAACGCATCATCAAGGATCTACAACCCATCCTGGACAATGATCCCACACTTTCACAGGCCTTGGGTGGCAGGCCAGTCCTTGCCCACAACCTGCCAATCTGAAACATATTTTCACCAGTAACTGCACACCGCACCATAATAACTCTAGCTCAGGAACCAATCCATGAAACAAACCTCGATGCCAACTCTGCCCACATATCTACACCAGCGACACCATCACAGGACCTAACCAGATCAGCCACACCATCACCGGTTCATTCACCTGCACATCCACCAATGTAATATACGCCATCATATGCCAGCAATGCCCTTCTGCTATGTACATCGGCCAAACTGGACAGTCTCTACGGAAAAGGATAAATGGACACAAATCAGACATTAGGAATGGCAATATACAAAAACCTGTAGGAGAGCACATCAACCTCCCTGGCCACACTATAGCAGACCTTAAGGTGGCCATCCTGCAGCAAAAAAACTTCAGGACCATACTTCAAAGAGAAACTGCTGAGCTTCAGTTCATCTGCAAATTTGACACCATCAGCTCAGGATTGTACAAAGACTGTGAATGGCTTGCCAACTACAGAACCAGTTTCTCCTCTGTTGGTTTTCACACCTCAACCGCTAGAACAGGGCCTCATCCTCCCTAATTGAACTGACCTCGTTATCTCTAGCTTGCTTGCTAGCATAAATATACCTGCCCCTGGAAATTTCCACTACATGCATCTGAGGAAGTGGGTATTCACCCAGGAAAGCTCACGCTCCAAAATATCTGTTAGTCTATAAGGTGCCACAGGATTCTTTGCTGCTTTTACAGATCCAGACTAACACGGCTACCCCTCTGATACTTATCTTTGGAAAGTCATGGGAGACGGGAGAGATTCCAGAAGACTGGAAAAGGACAATATAGTGCCCATCTATAAAAAGGGGAATAAAAACAACCCAGGAAACTACAGACCAGTTAGTTTAACTTCTGTGCCAGGGAAGATAATGGAGCAAGTAATTAAAGAAATCATCTGCAAACACTTGGAAGGTGGTAAGGTGATAGGGAATAGCCAGCATAGATTTATAAAGAACAAATCGAGTTAAACCAATCTGATAGCTTTCTTTGATAGGATAACGAGTCTTGTGGATAAGGGAGAAGCAGTGGATGTGTATACCTAGACTTTAGTAAGGCATTTCATATGGTCTCTCATGATATCCTTATCGATAAATTAGGCAAATACAATTTAGATGGGGCTACTATAAGGTGGGTGCATAAGTGGCTGGATAACTGTACTCAGAGAGTAGTTATTAATGGCTCCCAATCCTGCTGGAAAGGTATAACAAGTGGGGTTCCGCATGGGTAGTTTTGGAACCGGCTCTGTTCAATATCTTCATCAACGACTTAGATGTTGGCATAGAAAGTACGCTTATTAAGGTTGCAGAGGATACCAAACTGGGAGGGATTGCAACTACTTTGGAGGACAGGGTCAAAATTCAAAATGATCTGGACAAATTGGAGAAATGGTCTGAGGTAAACCGGATGAAGTACAATAAAGACAAATGCAAAGTGCTCCACTTAGGAAGGAACAATCAGTTTCACACATACAGAATTGGAAGAGACTGTCTAGGAAGGAGTATGGCATAAAGATATCTTAGGGTCATAGTGGACCACAAGCTAAATATGAATCAACAGTGTGATACTGTTGCAAAAAAAAGCAAACGTGATTCTGGGATGCATTAACAGGTGTGTTGTAAACAAGACACGAGAAGTCATTCTTCCGCTCTACTCTGCGTTGGTTAGGCCTCAACTGGAGTATTGTGTCCAGTTCTGGGCACCGCATTTCAAGAAAAATGTGGAGAAATTAGAGAGGGTCCAGAGAAGAGCAACAAGAATGATTAAAGGTCTTGAGAACATGACCTATGAAGGAAGGCTGAAAGAATTGGGTTTATTTAGTTTGGAAAAGAGAAGACTGAGAGGGGACATGATAGCAGTTTTCAGGTATCTAAAAGGTGTCATCAGGAGGAGGGAGAAAACTTGTTCACCTTAGCCTCTAATGATAGAACAAGAAGCAATGGGCTTAAACTGCAGCAAGAGAGATTTAGGTTGGACGTTAGGAAAAAGTTCCTAACTGTCAGGGTAGTTTAACACTGGAATAGATTGCCTAGGGAAGTTGTGGAATCTCCATCTCTGGAGATATTTAAGAGTAGGTTAGATAAATGTCTATCCGGGATGGTCTAAACAGTATTTGGTCCTGCCATGAGGGTAGGGGACTGGACAAGATGACCTCTCGAGGTCCCTTCCAGTCCAAGAGTCTATGAATCTATGAGTCTACACCATGCAGATGATTTTCTTCACTGCTTTTACCTTGCCAAAAGAAGGTGTAATTAGCCTCTTAGACAGACACAGCATATTCAAGTCTTATTTTCTTAAGTGCTGCAATGTCAACATAAAGTTTGTACAGTTCACGATCTATTAAAGCTGCCTTCTGTATGCTGCTTGTGCATTGCATATCATCATTCTCTGTCAATGCCAGACACATGGTCCTGACATTCCAGATGTTAAGCGGGAAATTTCTTGTTTTTTTAATTTTTGCCAGATGCAAGGTTTTGGTTTAGCCCCTCACACCCCATGAAGTTGTGGTGGTTTGGCACCTAACTATCTGGGGGCTGCTCGATTTTGTGGTGAGTTATGGCTGACAGATGTGCAGTGATTCCTCCCACCATTGAAGGTAACCTGTGGTGCCCTTCTCTATGCTAGTCAAGTGAGAGCTTATAACCCATAAATGCCACCTTCCGTGTTGTGTTCATTCTGCCAGGAAGGATGGAGTGTCCTCTCCATGTGATGTGACCACAATATCCTGGCAGTTAATATGGAGGCACTACTTTGCCCATGTGTCAGCATACGCCTCTTGACTTCACTGGTTTGGATCAAAGGAAGGACAGAATTGATACATTGTGAACCAGCTATTCTGTGGGAGTCGCCAGTGCAGAGGTGGGCTTCCATCTGCCTGCCTTTCAGGGATCCATTCCTAAATTAGTTATCAGTCATACCTGCAGGACCCAATCTGTCCTTTATGGATGTCATTGGCAAAAGCACTGGACAAATTTGCTCATCTGACTTTGATGGCATTTCTCCATCAAGGGTTCCACTACCCGCTTCAGGCACTTGTTCCACTTATGGTCATAGCAAAGGCAGGTTTTCGGGTCTGACCTGGCCATGCCGGGGCTAAGGGTCACAAAAAGGAGGTTATTAAAAATCTAAAGAATAAAAAAAATCCTACAACAGGTTGAGCTAGAAAAGGTTCTGCATTTGGAAAGAAGCAGTGTGAGGTACTCATATCACATGAGTTAATGTAATCTTTTCAAGTTCATTAGCTATCAAGGAGGATGTTAACTAGAATCTACAGTAGAAACTTGGAGTTATGAACACCAGACTTATGAACTGACTGATCAATCACATATGTCATTTGGAACCAGAAGTATGCAAATGGGCAGCAGAGCCAAAACTAACAAAAAAGATAAATACAGGACAGTTCTGTGTTAAAGGAAAAGAATTTTTAAAATAAAGTGAAAGTTTAAAAAAGAAAGATTTGACAAGTTTAGGAAATAATGAAAAAGCCGGTTTGGAATTAGTTCAGAAAAATTTTAGGAATATAATTAATGCCAGGAAATAATATGGTTTATGGAAAACTGGTCTTTTCAAATAAACCCAATTTCATCCTTCAACAAGAGTCCACATTTGGATGTGCAAGGGAAATGCAATAAACTCTGATTTCTCTACATGTAAAATGCTCCAGCGGTGCTGCCATTGCACTTCAATGTAGTTATTACTTAAACCAATGGCAGGAGTTCTCCTGCCAGCATTGGGAACATAACTCTCTGAAAAGTTGATGGAAGAATTCATCTATTGACTTAATGCTGTTTACACTGGAGTTATGTTGATATAACTACATCTCTCAGGAGTGTGGATTTTTTTGCTATTGGAAAAAAATAAAATGCAATTATGGGTTGCATTAACAAAGGCGGAACATGGAAGGAATGAGGGGCAATAGTGTTCCTCTATTCGGTGCTGGTTAGACCTCAGCTGGAGAAGGATGTAGGTAACTGAAAATGGTCTAGAGCTGAGAGACACAGATGATCCGAGGGATGGAATATGAGCAATATGAGCAAAGCCTGAAGGAACTGGATATGTTTAATCTGGAAAAGTGGAGATTGAGGAGGAACATGACAGTGGTCTTCCAATATTTGAAAGGCTACATAAAAATGGAGAAAATTTGTTCTGTCTTACCACACTGAGTGGAACAAGAGTCAATGTGGTTAAACTACACCATAGCAGATTTAGATATAATCTAAGGAAAAACTTCCTAACTGTAAGAACAGGAGGACAATGGAATAGATGCCTTGGGAGGTGGTGGAAGCACCTTCACTGGAGGTTTTCCAAAAAAAGCTGGATAGCCATTTGTCTTGGATGGTTTAGATGCAAAAAATCATGCATCCTGGTAGGCGGTCATACTTGATGATGATATAAAATCTTCATGTAGACCAGGCTTTAATACAAGGGTAAATGGGTGAAATGTAATGGTGCATATTATACAGGATGTCAGACTGAATGATCTAATGGTCCCTTCTGACCTTGAATCCTATAAGTCTATCGATAAAGACAGTAAATCAGGTCCTAGCACCAATTTGTGATAGCTACAGATAAAGGTCAAACCCTGGTTTTCAGCTACAGAGTGTTAGTAACTTGAATACAGGTGGATACAGCATCCCTGTTCAGTACAGGCAGGAACATTTGTTTAGTCTCATTCCAGTACTTAAAAGCTCAGCTGCTCTGCATAGGAGATATACCCCAGATTAGCCCGATGAGGAGGCAGAGAGTTCAGCTTTGGGAATCCAAGCGCCCTGAAGCTTCGACAGTCCTGGGAAGTCTGATCCTGAAACATTAAATTTCAGTTCCAGCGGGGAGAGGCTGGGAGGAAATGAACAGAAAGGGCAAGAACAAATCCGTTGCAAACACTTATCCAGTCTCTATCCTGTCTGTAGGGTGTCCCTTTTTCCATGGCATCTTTGGGGGGAAGACAAGGCCATTGTCCCCAGGAACATTTTATTGGTGTTGCTTTTACTAAGTCTGTTCCCTTGAAGTAACCCCAGTAACTGTGATTTGTCGGCAGGTTTCTGAGTGGGAGCAGAAGTGGACACCCATAGTTCATCCTTCCTGGGAGTGGGGAGCTTGCAAACGCCAGCAAGTTCTGAAAACCTCAGATTCACCATGAGAGGATAGTGCAGACTCATCAACCCTTTCCACCGCATCCCACAAAATGAACAGTCCCTGTCAGAGCAGGACTCCATATCCCTTTTGGCAGGATGGACAGACCGTGGGTCAGGCATGGAAGTCAGGATTCTGAGCTTTGCCTGCCATCCTGCCACTCAGTCTCTCTGTGACCTTAGCCAAATCCTGTGTCCCCGTGCCTCCGTTTCCCAGTGGTATAATGGGGATATGTTCAAAGTGACTTTCCTTTGCTAGCTGTTTTCAAGATTCTTCAATGAAAGATGCTGCACAATGTAATGATAGTTACTGATGAGAATTTCTGATTGTTGATACCAAAGCCCTCTGTATTTACAGCAAGTCTTTTTGTCCCCCACAGTCATCTCTCTCCAGATCTGTCTGTCTACTATCTCTCTATCCCTGCTGAGCATTCACAGGGCTTCAGACCCTATGGTGCTCCAGGCATTATCCCTAGTTTCTTCCTAATTAACTATAATTTTTAAAAATAACCAAATATAGAAAACAACCAATTCTCCTCTGACTCTGCACAGAGCCAAAGAAGGTCCCTCAGTTACTGTTTACTCCTAAAGTTGGATAATTAGCACAGAAGCAGAGACAGGCCTGTCTCCAGCCTGTTTACAAACAGATTCCCGCTTCTCCCCTAGAGGCCGAGCAAACCCCACTGGGAAATGCACAGATCTATATTATGAATGGTGCAAACCCCTACGTTGACTTTCAGCGTGGGATGTTGCTACAGATGCTGGGGCGAGAGAGACGTGGGACACGGCTACTTGAAGGGGATTCCCAGGAAGGACAATTCTGTTTCAGAATTCACAAGTACCCATCACTTGCTGAGGAAGTCATCTGCAAGAAAAACCGAGTGCAACATGGGTGTGCTGGGATAGAGAGTAAGTTTGTGGTCTTTTTCAATCTGTGCAGCCATTAAACATCCCAGGGTCCTTCCCATAGGTGGTGAGTTTTCTCCAGTATCACTGACCAAAATGTCACTCTTCTCTATGTTCTCCTGCCCATTCCAGCTGATGGTCTGCGGCTCCAAAGTGTCTGCATTTCAGTGGCACAGTGGATACTTCAGGATGAAAGGTGTTAGGAGCTGTACAATACAAGACAGATTTCTGAGACTGTGGCCCGTACCTAGTTCAGGTTCCAATGAGGCAAAGCTAGCATTGGAGTCAGAACTGAATAATGACGGCAGGAGCCAGCTGTGTGTTAATGCACAGGCACTGTCACCTCCTTCTCTTATATTTCAGAGCTGTGGCTTTTAATTGGGGATCTGTTACCTGACTTTTATCTGCTGGAATGCAAGGAGGTGCTAGAGGGGCTCCTCACTGGAACAATCAGAAAAAAATATCGGCATGGGCAAGACATATTTTCTCCTAGTTTCCTTTGAGAAATCAGCTGAACTGTTATTCTGTTAACTGTCAAAAACAATTCTGCGGGAAGCAGACATGCAACTAGAGAAATTTCAGCCCAAATGCCTAAAATCTGGCAAACTTATAAGCAACTGAAAATGAGGTCTTCTTATTGAAGGTGTCAGACAGTCTTCACTAAAGGTCATGCCACGAGCACCACATACAATGGCCAAACCACTCGTGTATCCCATTCAGCTCAGCTCTTCACTCCAGTAATGTCAGTGGCAAGAAGTTCCGCAGGTCAAATATACATTATGGTAACAAGGTTCTTTTATCAGTGTTGTATGTTCAGGCTTGAAATGTAACTGAATGTTCCCTTGTCTGTGTGTTATGAGACACAGTAAAGATATTTGCCTGCTCTACTTTTCTACTTTCTTTATTGATAGATCCATATGGTTTAATGTCAGACGGGACCACTAGAATATCCAGTCATACCTTCTCTGTAACACAAGCCCATTAATTTTCATCCAGCTATCCCTGTATTGATGCAAAGACTGTGTGTGACTAAGGCTGGGTCTACACTAGGATTTTACATCATAGAATCATAGGACCACAGGGTTAGAAGGGACTTGAAGAGTCATCTAGTCTATCCCTCTGCTAAGATGCAGGATTTGTTGTGTCTTAGTGATCAAAGATTGATGGCTATCCACACTTCCTTGGAAAACCTCTGTTCATGGAACTTCCATGACTACCCTGGCCACCTGTTCCATGGTCCTCCTCTTCTTGCAGTTAGGAAGTTTGTCATGAGATTTAATTTAAATCTGCTATGCTGGAGTTTTAACACATTGCCTCTTCTCTTGCCCATTGTGGTAAGAGAGAACAACTTTCTTCCAGCTGTTTATGGCAGCTTTTTGAAGTATTTGAAGACTGCTATCACGTCCCCACCCCTTTAATCTTCTCTTTTCCAAACTAAACACACCCAGTTTTTTTCTATCTTTGATCATATGGATTGTATTTCACCACTTTGTAATCATTGTCATGAAAAGGTAGATGGAAAAATTCTTACGTTCACCTACCTCTCACCTCTTGGGGAGGTGGATTAACTATGCTGATGGAAGGAGCCTTGTCTTTGGTGTAGTAGTGTAAGAAGCACCAAGGCAGCGCTGCTATAGCATTTTAATTGTAGACAAGCCTTCAGGCTGATTTTGCAATAAAGCATTCAGCCTGGATCTGCCAACATGGAGAGCTGAAGAATCCACCACTTCCCTTCTCAGTTTGTTCCAATGGCTAAGCACCCTCAGGGCTGAACATTGGCCATTATTTCCAGCTGGAATTTGTCCATGTTCAGCTTCCATCCATTGGGCCTTGTTTTGCCTTTCTCCTCTAGATTACAGAGGCCATCGCTATGCACAGTTTTTCCCCCATGAAAATGTCCGCTTGGTCAGGTTTTTTAAATAAGTTAAAGAGATGAAACCCTTCAAGTCTCTCATGGTCCGGCTTTTTCTCCAGCCTCTGATCATTTTTCTGGCTCTTCTCGGCACCCTAGAAAAAGCCCCAGTCACTGCAAGTGCTTTCTGAGGTCCCTCACTCAGCTAGTCTTTGGTCCATTTTATGTGTGCTCCAATGATACTGTAGAGTGTTCATTATTTAACATCACTCTTTTACCTTCATAACTTAAAATGAAATAGAAAAATCAAATATTATTGCCTATGCACAGTTCCCTTGATACACCAAATGTTCACCCTAACAAAAGAATGATTTCAGGATTGCTTGACAAGACTGGTTTTGCATAAACCTTGTCATTGACTAGCATTCTTTATAGTCTTAGAATTTTTTTCTTGAACTAAACCAAGACCAGCTTTTCCATTGTTTCCTAATCCTTTCAAACTTTTTTTTTAATCGTTACCTTCATTTTTTAATAGTTTATATTTAAAACACAAGAATTACCCTAAATTTTTTCTAAGGTTCCATTTCTTCTCAATATACTTAATAACCTCATTTTGGGTGATCCTTAGCTTTACCAACCAGAGCTATTTAAGTGATGTCTTTAAAGTCCCACTTGTCTTTCCCGCTGCTAGCTCTTAAGGTTACTCCACCCTGTCGTGTAGGAATTATTGATGCATGGAGTATCATAAAGTATTGAATTGGCATTAGAGGGGTTGTTGTTCATAGTTCATTTCTCTAAATAATTGTAACGTTATTTTTCAGTGTGTCAGGAGTGACCAATCTGCTTCACCCATGAGAATAGGCTCCAGTAGTGCGTGTACTGTCTTATATTAACATTGTCTCTCCATCCAGGCATTAGAATTGTGACCATCACCCTAGAGACTGGGCACGTACAAGAAGTCAGGGGAACGCACGGTACATACAGGTGACAGCCTTGTGCCTCAGAGTTGGACACCTTCTCCCCTACTCCATGTCAGATTCCAACACAACCGACATCACCAACCCCTCCACCTTCATCCTGAGGGGCATTCCTGGCCTGGAGGCAGCCCATGTCTGGATCTCCATCCCCTTCTGCACTATATATGCCATAGCCATCTTGGGGAACTTCACTATCCTGTTCATCATAAAGATGGAGCAAAGCCTCCGTGCTCCCATGTACTATTTCCTCTGTATGCTGGCTGTTACCGACCTGATCCTGTCCACGGCCACTCTGCCCAAAATGCTGAGCATCTTCTGGTTCAATTCCAGGGAGATCAATTTCAGTGCCTGCCTCACCCAGATGTACTTTATTCACTGCTTTACAATGATGGACTCTGGGATCTTGGTGGCCATGGCTTTGGATCGCTACATGGCCATTTGTGATCCTCTGAGACATTCCACCATCCTAACAAATTCTGTTGTGGCCAAGATTGAACTAGCCGTGGTGCTGCGTTGTGGCATAAGTGCATTGCCCTATCCCTTCCTAGTGAGGCGCTGGCCATACTGCAGAACCAACCTCATCCCCCACTCCTTCTGTGAGCACATGGCTGTGGTGAATCTGGCCTGTGGTGACACTCACCTCAGTGGTTACTATGGTTTCTTTGTGCTCTTCTCTGTGATAGGTTTGGATGTGCTTTTTATCACCGTGTCCTATATCAAGATCCTCAGGGACATCTTCAGCCTCCACACAAAGGACGCCCGGCTGAAAACGTTTGGGACCTGCAGTTCCCACCTTTGTTGCATATTATCTTTCTACCTTCCAGAATTCTTCTCCTCCCTCACACACCGGTTTGGCCACAAAGTGCCTCTACATGTCCTTGTTCTCATTGCCAATGTGTACCTTCTGGCGCCCCCCTTGCTTCACCCCATCATCTATGGGGTGAGCACAAAACAAATCCGGGACAGGCTGCTCAAGCACTTTACTCGTAAAGGGACCTATTTTTTTTATCCTGGTACTCAGGCTCTGTGCAGAGATGGCTGGTAACATGATGCTGGGCCCTCTTTCCTGAATCAATTTCTGGACAGTCAGAGAGACATTAAACCCTTTAATGAACTTATTGTGCTATGCCAGTATGGTAATCTGGGGAATCAGCCCATGTATATAATTCACTGGTTTGCCCCTTTTTAATTGATGTAAGTTGGACCTCTGCAACCCCCCCTTGCCCTGGCTCTTCCACCAAGGCTCCTTCCCTGCTGTGCCTCTTCTCCACAAAGGCCCCACTTCAGTTGCTCGCTTCTCTCTTCCCCTCCCTTTGTCACTCACTGTGTCCTTTTCACCTCTATTCTCCCCACCTCCAAGCGTATGGGAGCCATTTCAGACTTTGTTAGGCGTTGCCACTCTAACCATCTTGTTTTGTGGCAGAAGAAATGTATCTAATTCCTATATCAAGGAAAGAAATGTAAATGAGTGTTAAACCAACTCAGCTCCAACACAAACATGTCCTGATATTTTGTGGAAAGTCACTTAAGGAGCACCATTTAGAATTAAAATTTTAATGTATATGTGACACGATTGGTCACAGAGATCACCCTGGGACTGTCACCAGATGTGCTGAAATTACCCCTGAGCCAGTCTTCCCTGACAACTTGGGATTCCAGAACCCTGTGTTACCGAGCCAGACATGCTAGCCCGCTGCAACACAGACCCAGGGCCTGGGCCACGCCCCTAAAGCAGCAGACTTAACTGAAAACAGCTCAACAAGTTACCTGTTTCCAGCACCCAGACACCCAGTTCCCAATGGGATCCAATCTTCAAATAAATCTGTTTCACTCTGAGAAACAAATATTAAAAGATACAGTGACTAGAGTGAAATCCCTGCAAGCCGAATGGACACTTTTGAAGGACACCTTAAATACATATGCCAAATTAAAAAAAAAACAGTGAAAGAACTAAAAAAGAGCCACTGTGGCTTAACAACCATGTAAAAGAAGCAGTGAGAGATAAACAGTCATCTTTTAAAAAGTGGAAATCAAATCTTAGTGAAGTAAATATAAAGAAGCATAAACAATGCCAAGTTAAGAGTAAAAATGGAATAAGAAAAAGCCAAAAAATTGTTTGAAGAAAAGCTAGCCAAAAACTCAAAAGATAATAAAATTTTTTAGGTACATCAGAAACAGGAAGCCTCCTAAATAGCCAGTGAGGCCTCTTCATGATCGAGATACAATAGGAGAACTTAAAGATGAAAGTCACTGCGGAGAAACTAAATGAATTCTTTGCTTCAGTCTTGATGGCTGAGGATGTTAGGGAGATTCCCAAACCTGAGCTGGCTTTTGTAGGTGACAAATCTGAGGAATCATTACAAATTGAAGTGTCACTAGAATAGGCTTTGGAATTAATTGATAAACTTAACAGTAACAAATCACTGGGACCAGATGGCATTCACGCAAGAGTTCTGAAAGAACTCAAATGTGAATTTGTAGAACTATTATCTATGGTTTGTAATCTGTCCATTAAATCAGCTTCTGTACCCCATGACTGGAAGATAGCTAATGTAATGCCCATATTTAAATAGGGCTCTAGAAGTGATCCCAGTAATTACAGACCGGTAAGTCTAACATCAGGACCAGGCAGATTAGTTGAAGCAATTGTAAAGAATAAAATTGTCAGACACATAGAAGAATATAACTTGTTGGGCAAAAGTCAACACGGTTCCTGTAAAGGGAAATTGTGTCTTACTAATCTATTAGAGTTCTTTCAAGGGGTCAACAAACATATAGACAAGGAGGATCCAATTGGCATAGTGTACTTAGATTTCCAGAAAGCCTTTGACAAGGTCCCTCACCAAACCCTCTTAGGTAAATGAAGTTGACATGGGCTAAGAGGGAAGATCTTGTAATGGACTGAGAACTGGTTAAAAAACAGGAAACAAAGGGTAGGAATAAATGGTAAATTTTCAGAATGGAGAGGGGTAACTAGTGGTGTTCCCCAAGGGTCAGTCCTAGGACCAATCCTACTCATCTCGAAAAAGATATACTAGCATTAGAAAATGTTCAGAGAAGGGCAACTAAAATGATTAGGGGTTTGGACTGGGTCCCATATGAGCAGAGATCAAAGAAGCTAGGACTTTTCAGCTTGGAAAAGCGGAGACTAAGGGGGGATATGATCAATGTATATAAAATTATGACTGGTGTGGAGAAAGTGAATAAAAGTTATTTACTTGTTGTCATACCTATAAAGGGAAGGTAAAAGCTCTCCTGTGTACAATAGTATAAAATCCCTCCTTGCCAGAGACACGAAAATCCTCTTACCTGTAAAGGGTTAAAAAGCTCAGGTAACATGGCTGACACCTGACCCAAAGGACCAATAAGGGGACAAGATACTTTCAAATCTTGGTGGGGGAAAGGCTTGTGTTTGTGTGCTCTTTGTTTTGGGTTTGTTCACTCTTGGGATTAAGAGGGACCGGACATCAATCCATGCTCTCCAAATCTTTCTGAACCAGTCTCTCATATTTCAAACTTGTAAGTAACAGCCAGGCAAGGTTTGTTAGTTTTATCTTTGTTATCTTTGAACTTGTAAATGTTCCTTTTTGCTGAGAGGATTTTATCTCTGTTTGCTATAACTGTGAACCTAAGGCTAGCGGGGGTTCCTCTGGGCTCTTTGAATCTGATCACTCTGTAAAGTATTTTCCATCCTGATTTTACAGAGATAATGTTTAACTTTCTTTCTTTAATTAAAAGCCTTCTTTTTAAGAACCTGATTGATTTTTCCTTGTTTTAAGATCCAAGGGGATTGGATCTAGGCTCACCAGGAATTGGTGGGAGGGGGAAAGGAGGGGGGATGGTTAATTTCCCCTTGTTTTAAGATCCAAGGATTTGGATCAGTGTTCACCAGGGAATTGGTGTAGGAAGATATTCTGAGGGGAGGTAGCCAGAGTTTCCCAAGTAACTTTTAAATGATTTGGGTGGCAGCAGCAAAACCAGATCTAATCTGGTAATTAAGCTTAGAGGTTCTCATGCAGGTCCCCACATCTGTACCCTAGAGTTCAGAGTTGAGAAGGAACCTTGACACATGTTCCCAAAATATAAGAACTAGGGGCCACCAAATGAAAGTAATGGGCAGCAGGTTTAAAACAATTAAAAGGAAGTTCTTCTTCACGAATCTCACAGTGAGTCTGTGGAACTCTTTGCCACAGGATGTTGTAAAGGCCAATTCTATAACAAGGTTCCAAAAAGAACTAGACATATTCATGGGGGATTGGTCCATTAATGGATAACAGCTAAGATGAGCAGAGGTGTTGTCCCTAACCTCTGTTTGCAAGAAGCTGGTAATAGGCGCTGGCAGACATTACCTGTTCTTTTCATTCCCTCTGTGCCACCTGGCATGGCCACTGTCAGAAGACAGGACACTGAACTAGAAAAATCTTTGGTCTGACCCAGTATGATCGTTCTCAAGGTCACTGAAGTAGGACATGGTTGTGTTCACCTGGTTGAGGTTGTCTCTTGTGCTCTCTAAAGTAAAAGAATTATTTTAGCATCCTGTGCCTGGGATTCCAGGGTGGCCCACAGTGAGATTAACCAATTAGGGCAAACTGCGAAGACTGGAACTGACTCAAATGGGTGGTTATTCTAACACTTGGATTTCGCAAGCCAGCAACAGAACAACTTTCACAATGATTTACTGATTACACAGAAAACAAAATACAATTCACCTGCAGCAACCCAGCTTTTGGTACAAGATAGAAAAGTCAAGTATAATGATGATTATATCAAGCAGAGTGCCCTGGGGTCAGTGATGGGGCTTGTTTTGTTCAACATAGTCATTAATGATCTAGATGATGAGATGGATTTCACCCTCAGCAAGTTTGTGGATGACACTAATCTTGAGGCAGAGATAGATACCCTTGGGGGTAGGGATAGGATCCACAGTGACCTAGACAAATTGGCAGATATGGACAAAAGTAATCTGATGATGTTCAACAAGAGTAATGCAGAGTCCTGCATGCATTGCTACAGGCTGCAGACCAACTGGCTAAGTGGCAGTTCTGCAGAAAACAACCCAGGGATTACAGTGGATGAGAAGCTGCCCGTAAGTCAAGAGTGTGCTTTGTTGCCAAGAAGGCTAAAGCCATATTGAGCTGCATTAGAAGGCGCATGGCCAGTAGAATAAGGAAAATGATTATTCCCCTCTATTTGAAACTGGTGATGCCACATCTGGAGTATTATGTCCAGTTTGGTTCCCCCCCCTCACTACAGAGAAGATGGGGACAAACTGCAGAGAGTCCATTTGTCATAAACAGATGGTTAAAGTTAATGCCTCTTTTACTTGTAAAGGGTTAAAAAGTTAACCTAGCCTAGCCAACACCTGACCAGAGGGACCAATGGGGGAACAAGATGTTTCAAAAGGAAAGAGGGAAGTTTTTCCTTTGTTGAGAGTTTCAGTTTCAGCTAGAGTGAAAAAGATCAAGGAACCAGCGTCATATCAGAGTAATAAGTTTTAGAAAGGAATAAATAGGTTTATGTTTATTTCTTTGTAACCTGTCTTATGCAATTAGAAGTAGAATCAAATTAGGTATTTTTTTTTGTGTAACTAAATTTGTGCCCAGGGAAACATCCTCTGTGTTTTGAATCTGTTGTCTATGAGAGTAGCTGGTATGCTAATCTCTCCCAGAGGGTTTTCTTTTACCTTTCTTTTCTTTAATTAAAAGCCTTTTTCTTAATACCTGATTGAGTTCTCCTTGTATTTAGATCCAAGGGGATTGGATCTGGACTCACCAGTGATTTGTGGGAGAAAGGCGGGAGGATGGTTAATTTCTCCTTGTTCTAAGATCCAAGGGATTGAATCTGGACTCACCAGGGAATTAGTGAAGGAGTCTCTCAAGGCTACCCAGAGAGGGGAAGGTTTTGAGGGGAAAGGGAGTGATCCAGACACTGAAAATTCTGGATGGTGGCAGTAATACCAGATCTAAGCTAGTAATTAATCTTAGAAGTGTCCATGCAGGTCCCCACATCTGTACCCTAAAGTTCAGATTAGGGAAGGAATCTTGACACCATAGGAGGACAATAAAAACGATTACAGGGCTGATTTACATGACTTACGAGGACAGGATGAGGGAACTGGGCTTATTTGGTCTGTACAAGAGAAGAGTGACGGGGGATTTCATTACAGCTTTCAACTGGCTAAAGGGGGTTTCCAAAGAGGTTAGAGCTAGGCTGTTCTCAAAGGTGGCAGAGAACATAACAAAAAGCAACGATGTCAAGTTGCAGTGGGAGAGGTCTAGGTTGGATATTAGGAAAAACTATTTTACTCGGAGGGTGGCGAAATTACCTAGGGAAGTTGTGGTATCTCCATCATTAGAGGTTTTTAAGGCCTGGTTTGACAAAGCCCTGGCTGGGATGATTTCGGTAGAGTTGGTCCTGCTTTGAGCACTGGTTGGAAAAGATGATCTCCTGAGGTCTCTTCAATCTCTAATATTCTATAATTCTATACTTTAAAAATGTTCTATCAACCTCTAAAGATTGTCACATCACGTCCCAGATCAGATCAGCAAGTATTTCTGATCTTACCCAAATACACTCTACAGCCGATTCTTATTAACTGAATTAAGATTTAGTAAAAAAAAAAAAAAAAAAAAGAAAGATAGTATTCATTAAAAAATCATTATACAGACAGACAATTCAGTTTCATAGTACAGATGGTGTGCTTCAGATTAGCACAGAGTTCCTTCTCAATTTAATCCATAGATTATTGTCCAATGTCAAGGTATTCAATATCAGGGAGATCTGGGGTGTAACTAGAGACCACAGTCTTGTGTCTCTAGCTTACCCTGATGAAGCTTATCAGATCTGAAATAAAAAGGATCAGGTCCCAGGATCCCAATATACAGTTCCTTGGCAGCACAACTGTCTTCAGGTGAACAATCAGCTTTGGAAGTAACATTATATTTCCTAAACATCACCAGTAATTAACTTCCTGGATTAAAATAACATAATTATACATTCAGCAGTTTGTAGACAGTTTACCACAAAGATTAGAGAGACATGTGGTCAATGATATTATTACACCCAATTTTTATCCAATAATATTTCCTTTTGAACTTTGAATTAAAAGAATACAGCCTTACACAGGAACCATTTGGTTACATGGTTCAGCTCTATCTCACTAGAGGTAAGCAGACTACTAGAGTCACTCTCATCTCACAATACAAGTCTACATTTAAAGCTTTAGATTATCTAACATGGAATGACCCTAATTACCATGTACATACTTTCCTAACAAGTTTCTATAAATTGAAATTAGGTGACAATGGACTAGATGCCTTGGGAGGTCGTGGAAGCACCTTCACTGGAGCTTTTCCAAAAAAAGATGGATAGTCATCTGTCTAGGATGGTTTAGATGCAAAAAATCCTGTCTCCTGGCAGGGGATTACACTGGTGTAGACCAGGTCTTAATCATACTCTAGTTATGGAGCTCAGTAAAGGGGTATATTCATGAAATATAATGGTGCACGTTATACAGGATGTCATTCTGGATGATCTAATGGTCCATTCTGACATTCAACCCTATGAGTCTATTGACACAGAAAATAAATCAAGTCCTAGCACCCTTTTGCCATAGCTACAGATGAAGGTCAAACTATGGTTTCCAGCTACAGAGTGTTAGTAACTTGAATACAGGTGGATACAGCATCCCTGTTCAGTACAGGCAGGAACATTTGTTCAGTCTCATTCCAGTACTTAAAAGCTTGGGTGCTCTGCACAGGAGAAATACCTCAGATTTGCCTGATGAGGAGGCAGAGAGTTCAGCTATAGGAATCCAAAAGCCCTGAAGCCGGGGCAGTCCTGGGAAGTCTGACTGAACCTGAAACATTGAATTTCAGTTCCAGCGGGGAGAGACTGGGAGGAAATGAACAGAGAGGGCAAGAACAAATCCGGTGCAAACACTTATCCAGTCTCTATCCTGTCTGTAGGGTGTCCCTTTTTCCATGGCATCTTTGGGGGGAAGACAAGGCCACTGTCCCCAGGAACATTTTATTGGTGTTGCTTTTACTAAGTCTGTTCCCCCGAAGTAACCCCAGTGAGTATGATTTGTCAGCAGGTATCTGAATGGGAGCAGACGTAGACACCCATAGTTCATCCTTCCTGGAAGTGGGGAGCTCACAAATGCCAGTAAGTTCAGAAAACCTCAGATTCACCATGAAAGGATCATACAGACTCAGGGTCTGCTCATGCAGCCTTTCCGACACATCTCACAAAATGATTGACTAAGGCAGGAAAGTCTTTTTTTCCTGTCATCCTGCCACTCAATCTCTGTGTGACCTTGGCCAAGTCCTGTCTCCCTGTGCCTCAGTTTACCAGTCTGTACAATGGGGATATGTTCAAAATGACTTTCCTTTGATAGGTGTTTTCAAGATTCTTCTGTGAAAGGTGTTGCACAATGTAATGATAGTTACTGATGAGAATTTCTGATTGCTGATACCAAAGCCCTCTGTATTTACAGCAAGCCTTTTTGTCCTCCCCCCAAGTCATCTCTCTCCAGATCTGTCTGTCTACATCTCTCTATCCCTGCTGAGCATTCACAGGGCTTCAGACCCTATGGCGCTCCAGGCATTATCCCTAGTTTCCTTCCTTATCAACTCTATTTTTTAAATATATACAAATATATACAAATACAGAAAACAGCCAATTTCCCTCTGTCTCAGCACAGAATTAAAGAGTTCTCATCTCCTTTTCAGAAGCTGCTTTAATTACTGTTTACTCTTTAAGCTGCATAATTAGCAGAGAAGCGGAGACAGGCTTGTCTCCAGCCTCTTTCCATTCAGATGCTGCTTCTCCCCTAGAGGCCGAATAAACCTCACTAGGATTGCATAGAACTATACTATAAATGTTGCAGATCCCTGTGTTGGCTCTTGGCTGCCGATGCTGGGGTAAGAGAGACGTGGGACACGGCTACTTGAAGGGGATTCCCAGAAATGGCACTTCTGCTTCGGAATTCACAGGTACCCATCACTTGCTGAGGAGGTCACCTCTTGACAAACCGAGTGCAACATGGGTGTGATGGGATAGAGAGTAAGTCTGTGGTATTTTACACTCCGTGCAGCCATTACACATCCCAGGGTCCTTGCCTCAGGTGTAAAGTTTCCTCCGGTATCTTTGGCTAAAATGTCACTCTTCTCTATGTACCCCTGCCCATTCCAGCTGATGGTCTGTGGCTCCGAAGTGTCTGCATTTCAGTGCCACAGTGGATACTTCAGGATAAAAGGTGTTAGGAGCTGTACAATACAAGGCTGAATTCTGAAACCGTGGCCTGTATTTAGTTCGGGTCCCAATGAGGCAAAACTACCATTGGAGTCAGAACTGAATAAAGACTTCAGGAGTTATCTGTGTGTTAGTGCACAGGCACTGTCACCTTCTCCTCTTATATTTCAGAGCTGTGGCTTTTAATTGGGGATCTGTTACCTGACTTTTATCTGCTGGAATGCAAGGAGGTGCTAGGGAGGCTCCTCACTGGAACAATTCGAAAAAAAAATCAGCATGGGCAAGACATATTTTCTCCTAGTTTCCTTTGAGAAGTCAGCTGAACTGTTATTCTGGAAACTGTCAAAAACAATTCTGCTGGAAGCAGACATGCAGCTAGGGAAATTTCAGTCCAAATACCTAAAATTTGGCAAACTTATAAGCAGCTGAAAATGAGGTCTTCTTATTGAAGGTGTCAGACAGTCTTCACTAAAGGTCGTGCCACCACCACCACATACAATGGCCAAACCACTTGTGTATCCCATTCAGTTCAGCTCTTCACTCCAATAATGTCAGTGGCAAGAAGTTCCACAGGTCAAATATGCATTATGGTAACAAGGTTCTTTTATCAGTGTTGTATGTTCAGGCTTGAAATGTAACTGAATGTTCCCTTGTCTGTGTGTTATGAGACACAGTAAAGATATTTGCCTGCTCTACTTTTCTACTTTCTTTATTGATAGATCCATATGGTTTAATGTCAGACGGGACCACTAGAATATCCAGTCATACCTTCTCTGTAACACAAGCCTGTTAATTTTCACCCAGCTATCCCTGTATTGATGCAAAGACTGTGTGTGACTAAGGCTGGGTCTACACTAGGATTTTACATCATAAATTCATAGGACCACGGGGTTAGAAGGGACCTGAAGAGTCATTTACTCTATCCCTCTGCCAAGATGCAGGATTTGTTGTGTCTTAGTCATCGAAGATTGATGGCTATCCACACTTCCTTAGAAAACCGCTCTTCAAGGAGCTTTCATGACTATCCTGACTACCACGACTACACTGGCAACCTGCTCCATTGTCCTCCTCTTCTTACAGTTAGGAAATTTTTCATGGGATTTAATTTAAATCTGCTATCCTGGAGTTTGAATACATTGCCTCTTCTCCCTCCCTCAACTTTCTTCCAGCTCTTTATGGCAACCTTTTGAAGTATTTGAAGACTGCTATCACAGCCTCCCTTAATCTCCTCTTCTCTAAACTTAACATACCTATTTCTTTCTGTCTTAGATTATAATGCTTGTATTCCACCATTTTGTCATCTTTTTCATGAGAAGGTAGGCGGAAGAATTCTTTCATCCACCTAGATATCACCTCTTGAGTAAGTGGATTACCTATGTGTCATAAACAAATAGTTGAGGGTTAATGCCTCTCTTACCTGTAAAGGGTTTAGAAGTTCACCTAGCCTAGCTAACACCTGACCAGAGGAACCAATGAGGGAACAAGATGTTTCAAAAGGAAGGAGGCAAGTTTTCCTTTGTTTAGCCAGTTTCAGTTTCAGCCAGAGTGAAAAAGATCAAGGAACCAGCCTCTTATCAGAGTAGTAAATTTTAGAAAGAGATAAATAGGTTTATGTTTATTTTCTTTTGTAGCTTGTTTTTGTTCAATTAGG
The DNA here is from genome assembly GCF_025201925.1 of Gopherus flavomarginatus. NCBI lineage: Eukaryota > Metazoa > Chordata > Testudines > Testudinidae > Gopherus > Gopherus flavomarginatus. Next base: position 375,195,306 of record NC_066617.1, read on the forward strand.
GAAATAATCACATTTGGGTATTGTGTGTACTAAGGGTTTTGCCCAGGGGAACATCCTGTGTTTTAAATCTGTTGTCTGTGAGATCAGCTTGTATGCTGTCTCCCAGAGGTTTTTTTTTTTTTACCTTTCTTTCCTTTAGTTAAAAGCCTTCTTTTTAAGAATTTGATTGATTTTTCCCCTATTTTTTAGATCCAAGGGAATTGGATCTGGACTCACCAGGGATTGGTGGGGGGGGTAAAGGGAGGGGGAAGGAGTAATTCTTTCTTTTTTTAAGATCCAAGGGATTTGGATCAGTGTTCACCAGGGACTTGATGGAGGAGTCTCTCAAGACTATCCAGAGAAGGGAGTCAGTATTTGGGAGTGGTGGCAGCAAAATCAGATCTAAGCTGGCAGTTAGGCTTAGAAGTGTACATGCAGGTTCTCATATCTGTACCCTAAAGTCCAGAGTAGGGGTGAAACCTATGACGCTATGCTTATGAAAGAAACCCTGCCTATGGTGTAAGTAGTGTCTACACAGAAACATTAAGGCAGCGCTGCTATAGCATTTTAATTGTAGACAAGCCTTTAGGCACATTTTACAATAAAGCATTCGGTCTGGATCTGCTGACATGGAATATTGGAGAATCCACCACTTCCCTTCTCAGTTTGTTCCAATGGTTAGCCACCCTCATTGCTCAGCATTGGCTATTATTTCCAGCTGGAATTTGTCCACATCCAGCTTCCACTCACTGGGCCTTGTTTTGTCTTTCTCCTCTAGACTACAGAGGCTATTGCTATGCACAGGCTTCTCTCCATGGAAGTGTCCGCTTGATAATATTTTTATAAGTTAAAGAGATGAAACCCTGCAAGTCTCTCACGGTCCAGCATTTTCTCCAGCCTCCAATCATTTTTGTGGCTTTTTTCGGCACTCTCTCCAGTTTTCCAGCATCCTTTTAAAATGTGGACCCCAGAACTGGATGCATTTGGTTTCGCCACATACAGAAGTAAAATCCATCCCCCTGCTGCAACTCATCACTTCATTTTTTATGCCTCTGAGGATTGCATCAGTCCTTTTGGTGTTTTGAGTTGGTTTTAAACAATGACCTTTAAATCCTTGTCAGGGTCATTGCACTGCATAATATAGTTCCCCAGACTGTGGGTCAAGCCTGCATTCCCTGACTGCATTAACAGATTTACCACTGTAAATACTCTTACCAATGCTCCAGATCAATAGATATGTCTTCCCTGTCCTTAGTGTGGCCAGATATCCCAATTTTTTAGGGACAGTCCCAATATTTGGAGCTTCTTCTTGTATAAGAGCCTATTCCCCCCCGCCTAGTCTCGATTTTTTACACTTTCATTCTGGTCACATTATCTGTCTTCCTCATTTTCAGTGCTCTGCCAATCTTTGGGTTGTCCACAAATTCTATCTATACTGATTTTCTATTTCCTTTCAGGTCAGTGATGAAAATATTGAATAACATCAGGTCCAGAACTGATCCCTGCGTTACCGCACTAGAAAAAGCCCCAGTCACTGCACGTGTTTTCTGAGGTCTCTCAGTCAGCTAGTCTTTGGTCCATTTTATGTGTTCTCCAATGATATTGTAGAGTGTTAATTATTTTACCTCACTGTTTTTCCTTCATAAATTAAAATGGCATTGAAAAATCAAAGCTTATTACATATGCACAGTTCCCTTGATAAACCAAATATTTACTCTAATAAAAGAATGAATTCAGGTTTACTTTACAAGACCAGTTTTGCATAAACCTTGTTATTGACTGACATTATTTATGTTCTTAGATTATTTTTCTTGAACTAATCCCACAGCAGATTTTCCATTGTTTCCTAAACTTTTCAAATCTTTGCCCTCAGTTTTTAATAGTTTACTTTTAAAACACAGGAATTGACCTAAAACTTCATTTTCTTCTTAATATACTTAATAACCTCATTTTTCGTGAGCCTTAGCTTTGCCAACCATGGATATTTAACTGATGTCTTTGAAGTCATTTTTTGATTTTCATAAATGCCCATTTATATTGCAGGATATTTATCTCCCCTTGTTCACATTTGTTATATAGTTTCCCCTCACACCGAATTTTGACCTTCACTTTGCAACTGAACCGAGTTTTTACCCTTCTTGACTGTGGAATTGCGATTTTTTGCTATCTAATAATCTCCCAATTTTTATTTGAATTTTTTGTCTCAATTTTTCATCCCAATAAGTTTTGCTGATAATTTTCCTCAGCTTTTGGAAACTAGAGATTTTGAAGCACTTAGTGTCTATAGATAGTATAGTTGGGAACTCTTCTCTGTTTGTCAATTTGAATGGAATCAGTTCCTTTCCTATTTCCCACCCCTCCACCATATGCCTCCTTGTTTGTCTCTTCTCTAAACTAAACAGTCCTCGGCTTTTCAGTCTGTTCTCCATTCCCATGCCTGTCTCGGAAATCCCCATTAGCTTTGTTATATCATTTATATATAGGTGACCAGGTGACCAGAGCAGAACATATCCAGAGGAGTTTATTCTCTATCCCATTCCTTCAGAATGCAAAGATTGTGTTTCATTTCCCTCTGCTGTGACCGAGAAGGTGTTTCAGTTGAGTTGCTATCTATCATGCCCAGGTCATTTCCAAGAGGTATGTTCTAGATGGGATGTTTACCCCAGCACATGTCTTTAAAAGGTTTGGATTTGTTTCCACTTTCAGATTTTGAGGAATCAGATAAACGTGTAACTCCCTACAACGTGACTTATCTAGCCGGGGTTTCATTTCCTTAAGGAACAATGACGGATAACCAGTATCCACACTTGTGTTTCCCACTGCTGCCTTTTAAGGTTCCTCCACCCCGACATGTAGGAATTACTGATGCACAGAGTATCATAAAATATGGAATTGGCATTAGAAGGGACAGTTGTTCATAATTCATTTCCCTGAATTATGAAAATGTAATTTCTCAGTGTGTGAAGAGCAGCCATTCTGCTTCAGCCGCTAGAACAGCCTCCAGTAGTGCACGTAGAGTCTTATATTAACATTGTCTCTCCATCCAGGCATTTGAACTGTGAGCATCACCCTAGACCCTGGGCACGTACAGGAAGTCAGGGGAACATACGGTACATACAGGCAACACCATCGTGCCTCAGAGTTGGACACCTTCTCCCCTACTCCATGTCTGATTCCAACACAACCGACATCACCAACCCCTCCACCTTCATCCTGCTGGGCATTCCTGGACTGGAGGTGGCCCATGTCTGGATCTCCATCCCCTTCTGCACCATGTACGTCATAGCCATCTTGGGGAACTTCGCTATCCTGTTCATCATAAAGAGGGAGCGGAGCCTCCGTGCTCCCATGTACTATTTCCTCTGTATGCTGGCCGTCACTGACCTGGTCCTGTCCACAGCCACTTTGCCCAAAATGCTGAGCATTTTCTGGTTCAATTCCAGGGAGATCAATTTCAGTGCCTGCCTCACCCAGATGTACTTCATTCACTGCTTCTCAGTGATGGAGTCTGGGATATTTGTGGCCTTGGCTTTGGATCGCTACGTGGCCATTTGTGATCCCCTGAGACATTCCACCACCCTCACAAATTTTGTTGTGGCCAAGATTGGCCTGACTGTGCTGCTGCGCAGCACCATACTTGCATTGCCCTATCCGTTCCTAGTGAGGTGGTGGTCATATTGCAGAACCAACATCATCCCCCAGTCCTACTGTGATCAGTTTGCTGTAGCGAAGCTGGCCTGTACCGATACCCATGTCAGCAGCTACTATGGCTTCTTTGTGGTATTCTCTGTGATTGGTCTGGATGTGCCTTTTATCACCATGTCCTATATCCAAATCCTCAGGGCCATCTTCAGCCTCCCCACAAAGGACGCCCGGCTGAAAACCTTTGGGACCTGCAGTTCCCACCTTTGTTGCATATTATCTTTCTACCTTCCAGCGTTCTTCTCTTCCACACGTCGGTTTGATCACAAAGTGCCCCTGCATGTCCTTGTTCTCATTGCCAATGTGCACCTTCTGGTGCCCCCCTTGCTTCACCCCATCATCTATGGGGTGAGGACAAAACAGATCCGGGACAGACTGCTCAAGTTCTTTACTTGTAAAAGGACCTAAATTTTTTATCTTGGTACTCAGGCTCTGTGCAGAGATGGCTGGTAACATGGTGCTGGGCCCTCTTTCCTGAATCAATTCCTGGACAGTGAGAGAAACGTTAAACCCTTTTGTGAACTTATTGTGCTATGCCAGCATGGCAATCTGAGGAATCAACCCATGTATAATTCACTGGTTTGCCCCTTTTTAATTGATGTAAGTTGGACCTCTGCAACCCCCCCTTGCCCTGGCTCTTCCACCAAGGCTCCTTCTCTGCTGTGCCTCTTCCCCACAAAGGCCCCACTTCAGTTGCTCGTGTCTCTCTTCCCCTCCCCTTGTCACTCACTGTATCCTTTTCACCTCCACTCTCCCCACTCCCAGATGTACAGAAGCCATTTCAGATTTTGTAGGTGTTGACACTTTTGCCATCTAGTTTTGTGTCAGTACAAATGTAGAGCCACTCAGCTCTAATACAAACCGTTACTGACATCTTGTGGGAAGTCACATAGGGGACACCATTCAGGATTAAAATGTTAATATATATGTGACAAGATCGGTCACAGAGATCCCCCTGAAACTGTCACCTGATGTGCTGAAATTAGCTCTGAGCCAGTCTTCCCTGGCAGCTTGGGATTTGCAGAAACCTGTCTTGTTGAGCCAGACATGCCAGCCTGCTGCAACACAGACTCAGGGCCTGGGCCACATCCTCAAAGCTGCAGACTTAACTGGGAACAGCTCAACAAGTTACCTGTTTCCAGCACACAGACACCCAGCTTCCAATGGGATCCAAACCCTGAATAAATCTGTTTCAATCTGTATAATGCTTATACAGAATAAATTCATAAATTGTCCACCCTCTGTAACACCGATAGAGAGATATGCACAGCTGTTTGTTCCCCCAGGTATTAATTACTTACTCTGGGTTTATTAATATACAAAAGTGATTTTATTAAGTAAAAGGTAGTATTTAAGTGGTTTCAAGTAATAAGAGACAGAAGAAAGTAAGTCAAAAAAGCAAAATAAAGCAAAAACAGGCAAATCTAAATCTAATACATTAAGAAACTGATTAGAGGAAATATCTCGCCCTCAAAGATGTTCCAATAAGTTTCCTTCACAGGCCAGCCTCCTTCCTACTCTGGGACTATTCCTTTCCCCTGGTACAGTCTTTGTTAGATCCAGCAGACATCTCCAGTGGTAACCAGGTGTTTTCTCATGACTGGCGCCTCCTTTGTCCTGCTCCACCCCCTTTTATAGCTTTGGCACAAGGTGGGAAACTTTTGTCTGTGCTCGTCCCCACCCTCGCCTCATCAATAAAAAAGTAAAAGGATTCAGACTGATTCCAGTATCATGTGACATGGTCACATGTCACTGTAAGACCCCCTAGTCTACATTTTTCCTGGGTTGGCCCACACTTACACAGGAAGGTTTGCAGATAAATAAGCCATTTACAACCAGTTGTCTGGGTCAATGGAAGCCATCAAGACTCTAAACCACCATTAGTGGCCCACAATTTGCAAGAGAATAATAGGACCTCAGAGTTATACTTCATATTTCTAGTTTCAGATACAAAAATGATACATATCAATAGGATGAAAATATTGAGTAGGTTATAACCTTTGTTATGATATGTTACAAGAGATCTTTTCTATAAAGCATATTCCAATTACATTGTATTTACTTTCATAAGCATATTTCCACAAAACATATGGAGTGCAATGTCACCGTCTAGTCTTACTTTGTTAATAACTCTGTCGAGAGAGAGACTCCATCAAGCTTCCTGGTTTCTATCTCAGCTTTGGGAGGAGAGTGGGTTACAGCATGGGGCAGATACATATGAGCTCTATATAAGAAGAAGATACTGAGTAAAGACAATGATCCATCCAGCCCAGGATCCTGTCTTCCGACCATGATCAATGTTATGTGATTCAGAGCGTATGAACAGAACAGGTAATAATCAAGTGATTCATGCCCTGTCACCCACTCCCAGCTTCCGGCAAACAGAGGCTAGTGACAAAATTCCTGGCCATCGTGGCTAATAGTCATTGATTTACCTATACTCCATGAACTAATTTTACTTTAACTGTGTTATCCTTTTGGCCTTCATAACCTCCTCTGGCCAAGAGTTCCACAGGTTGACTGTGAATAAATAATTCTTTTTGTTTGCTTTAGATCTGCTCCCTATTAATTTCATTGGGTGAAAAGTAGTTACTGTGTTATTTGAAGGAGTATATAACATTTCTTTATTCAATTTGCCCACACCTGTCATGATATTATAGATATCCCTCTGTCATAAATATAAAGGGAAGGGTAACATCTTTTATGTATGCAGTAACATATAATTCCTCCTGCGCAGAGGTACAGAATCAACCAGGTTCTTAAAAGAAGAATTTTATTTAAAAAAAAAGAAAAGAAAAGAATCCTCTGGGTTTAAAATGTTTTTATTTACCTGTAAAGTTATCTTTCATCCTGATTTTGCAGGTGTGATTCTTTTACTTTTTTAAATAAAATTCTTCTTTTAAGAACCTGATTGATTTTCAGTGTCCTAAAAAACAGGGATTTGGTCTGTGCTCACTTTGTTAACCTATTCGTTGGTATATTATTCTCAATCCTCCCCCCAAGAAAGGGAGTAAAGGGGATTGGAGGGATATTTGAGGGGAGCAGGGCTCCAAGTAGCCCCTCCCTGAATGTTTGTTTAATCACTTGGTAGTGGCTGCAATACTGTCCAAGGACAAGGAAAGGAATTTGTGCACTGGGGAATTGTAACCTAAGCTGGTGAAATATAAGCTTAAGGGGCCTTTCATGCAGGTCCCCGCATCTGTACTCTGGGTTCAGAGTGGGGAGGGAAACCTCATACCTCATACCCTCCTCTCTTCATGCGTTTAATACCTCTAATCAATTGTTGCCCTTCTCTGTACCTTTTCCAATTCCAACATATCTTTTTTTGGGATGGGGTGACCAGATCTGCATTCAGGATTCAATACGTGGGCATAGCATAGACCTGTATAGAGGTAATACGATATTTTCTGTCTTATTATCTATTCTTTCTACATGATGGAATTGACAGGGAGGAGGGATAGCTCAGTGGTTTGAGCATTAGCCTGCTAAACCCAGAGTTGTAAGTTCAATCTTTGAGGGGCCCACTTAGGGATCTGGGGCCAAATCAGTACTTGTCCTGCTAGTGAAGGCAGGGGACTGGACTCAATGACATTTCAAAGTTCCTTCCAGTTCTAGGAGATTGGTATATCTCCAATTATCTTAAAAAAAAATTACCAACATTCTCTTCTCTTTTTTTGATTGCCACGTTGGGCCAAAATTTTAATCCTATTAATTCACATTTGATTGTATCAACAATCTGTATCCCTTTTCTTTGTGATTTTCCTCTACTCTTCGCTCACCCTCTTTTTATTGAAGGGCAGGAGGCATCTGTGTATATATAAATTGGTCATTAAAGGCTATCAGCCCTAACGAGATCTCGCCTGAACAGAAGAAGGGAGTAACTGCATTTCTAGATAAAAAACAGTTTTCTCCACCTTTTCTGCAAAGGGGGGCACATGGAAGGAATGGAACCTCCCCAGAAAAGGAAGAGAGAGAGGAGTTGTCGGTCCAGCCCTTTAAAACCATAGGGGCTGGATGATCCAGACGAAGCTGGAGTAGGACAGAGGCACAAGGACCAGACACGGGACTCTGGTAGCAGAGTGATGGCTGCGGCAGAGACATAGACTCCAACTGGAGGAGGAGTCGGGGCTCCAGGAGTTGGCCCTTGGACACCTTAGAGGGCTCTGACCATATCCCAGTGAATGCTCCAGGGGGATGTTGAAAAAAAAATTACTTGACAGCCCTAGTAAACAATGAGGTGGCAAAATTTGCTGATGATACAAAACTATTCAAGACAGTAAAGTGCCAGGTAGACTGAGAAGAGATACAAAAGGATCTCTCAGACCTGTGTGGAAGAAGAAAAAGAATTGACAAGGATTTGTAGGGGATCTTAATGCATGTCAGTCTGTTAGCAAGAGTTAGGCTAATTGTAACCCTAATGACGTGAGATTTGTAGAAGCAAGAATTGTGTAAGGCGAGTAGGAAAGAACTGTGTAAAAAGTTATCACGACCTTGCACTGATAATTAAATATGTAGACTGGCGCCCAACATGGGGCAAATAAGATAGCAGGATAGCCTATGTATAAATAAAATGCAGCTGTTGCTCATTATTGTCTGTATTATTGCTTGTTATTGTCTGTAACAAAGGTAGAAATGCTTGCTGTAATTGTTTACCTGTTGAGAGACCTGTCCGGGACTGGGGTGACCCAGTGTCCTAGGGCACTCCCTCCCTCTATTGCAATTGCTGGAGTTAGAATAAAGTATTTGATTTTTCTGCACCCAAACAAAAAGCGAGAACTGAGTTTTTCTCCAAATATTTGGGGGCTCGTCCGGGATGGCAACGCCCACGGACCCACGGGCAGCTGCTACGCATCATTCCCCTTCGAACCCCATGGCGCCACAATAGAGGTAAGAGACCTTTTGAAATCTCTATTGGGGTGTCGGAGGAGGACTGTCTGTGGGGACGTCTGTGTCCATTGGGCTCACGCCATCTGAACTTATTGACTGTGCAGCAAGATCAGATGCAGAGTGGTATTGGGGGAAAGCCTCAATCAGGTTAGTTTATAGCAGTACTGGGAAACTGCTGGGTTGGCCAACAAGGTAATGCATAAGGTAATGCATTAGGTAATGCATAGTGAGATGCGTTAGAGATGCACCGGTGCTGAGGGGTTTTTACCGCCTCAAGAGGGGTTGTTATACCGCCTCATGGTATTGGGTCCAGACATAAGGTACAGATGCATCGTGGTATTTGGAAATAAGGCCTTGGTGTGTGTGTGTGTACACTAGTGTGAGTGACTGTTACCGGAAGACGCCTAGAGTACCCTGTGAAGCGAAAGCTCATGACCAGGACTACTCTAACGCAAGCCCAGTAACTAGTGGATCTTTAGAAGATCCGACCCACGGTGGGCTGACTCGGCCTGGCATCATCCGGTGAGGAAGCTACCTGGGTCTAGTAGCGTGTGTACCCTTCTTCCCTTCCCCTTTCCTTTTCCGTGTGGGCTACTGACAGTCTGATCATCTCACTGGATGCAATCAGAGTAAGCGGCGCCGTCTCCCAGAGACTAGCCGACGCTCTTTGCTGAAAGGAGATGTAGGAGGGTCGTGGCCATCCTCGTTAGCCTCTCCTGTGTGAGTACCCTGTAGGGAGAGATTCTTAGTTTATGTGCCGCTAGCGCGGACAGGGCACCCTCCCTGTGCGTGTAAGTGGAAAATGGGTGGGGGACAGTCTAATTATTCCAGCTCACCCCCTAAGGGTACCCCATCTTATGTCATGTACGTACATTATGGTCCAACAACCTGCAGGTATTTAGAGTATTGGAATCTTTACATGCGTGAAAATCCATCTAAACAATGCCCACTAGAAGGTACCTTCAATCTAAATAAGATCATACATCTAAGAGGAGCTTTTAATCACCAAAAAGCCTCTGACAGTGTGAGCAATTTTTCTACTGAGGAAAGGAACGGGTTAATTAGAAATTCAGCTTGGACCAGAGATAAAGAGAAAGTTGCTCTGCGTTCAAGGTCAAGAATCAACGCAGATTATGCTAAGTACAAAGAAAAACTGCTTTCGGCCCCAGCTGGTTGAAAAAAATATAGACAGAGGCAAACTAAAGACAATACAAGTTACAGAAGTGAGATTACATTTGCAAAGCTTAACTGTCCAGTGAGATCCAACAGTGTGCCTTTGCAGCCCTGGAGCCGGTGTGGCTTGGTGATACTGAAGAAACCACAGGCAGCCGACCTGGACTGGAATCTCTGAAAGAGATGCCGCAGGAGATTCCAGGATGTAAAAGAACAGTCCTCCCAAGAGCGAAAGCATGTTGGAAATTCTGGACAAGCTGTATACAGGATAATCTCCTGTCCACCTCTCCCCCTTCTCTGAACGTTATACACAGACGTGGCCAGTCTGGACATGTGTGAGTATGAAAATGGCGTAGGGCTTGGGGCATTAATGTTTTTCCTGAGTGATGTGGGAGCGTTCCCAACATTCTCCATTGTTGTTTTATTATTTTATTAATGAAGCTTTAAAATTCAGTTATATGGTGTGTTTTCTTTATCTTACCCCAACGTCTTGCAGTGTCAGCCTGATCACCTGACACAAGGGATAGATTGGTAACAGAAATTTGTCACAGTTTGGTGAGCAATTGAGAGCGGGGGGAGCCCTGCAGAATTTACACCATCTATTTGTTTTACCCTTGTTATTTTTAGGTTTGCTTTGCTTGGTATTGTTGATGTTATATGTTAAGGATTGCATGATTAAAGGAGTGCCCACTCTCAGCCGCAGTAAGTCTGAGAACTGGAGAGGGGTTTAGCATTCCTCTGTCCACTCTGGTTGACCGGGAAGGGTGGCAGGTGGATCTACCCCAGTTGTAGCAGGACTGGGCAATAGAGAAGTTGGAGAAAAGGGAAGAGATGTGTACTTGATAACTAGAATTGAGCAATTAAGAGCATAGATCATGAACCAGGCAGCAACTCAAACCTACGCCCAGGGCAAGTTGCAGGCCTTGAGATAGGACTTCCAGGTAGAAAAGGAAGCCCTGGCTAAGCAAGTACCGGTCCTTCAGGGACTTGTCAAAATGTAACCATTTGTGCTCATCATACACCATAACAGCAGTGTGTTTGCTACAAGAGGAAATTGAATAGTTAAACGCCAATGGGCCATGCGTTTCTGCCCAGGTGGCAAGCCTCACGAGGGAGGACTCAGGTAGTCTTATGGGTAAGAATGTTTAAGGGAAGAGACCAGGAGGGGTGGGGGCTAGTTGAGAAGCCCACCCTCCTAGCTAAACTGGTAGTGGAACAAGTTGGTGCCCATGGAGGGGATGGTTCAGCGAGATAAGCAGGATTGGGCCCAAGCAGGCAGGCAACAGACAGAAAGATTGCAAAACAGGTTGGAGAATTTTGAGGGTGTAGTGGAAGAAAGGAGTAAGTAAGTGTAAGCATGGGGATTTCAAATACCCAGGACAATACTTGAAATGGTGATTTGAGTTGATAAAAGTGGCTGTTGGGAGACAAGCAAGTGATTTAAGGGAGAGTGAGAAGTTAACTCTGTAGTTGCTGGAGGGAACAGCAGTTGAACTTTGTAAAATGCTAAAGAGGAAAGTTCTTGGTGTCTGTGAAATGTTTGTAAATAAATTCAAAAAAAGAAATTATTAGATTGCAATCATTTGGCTATAAACAATTTAGCTGAATTAGCTAAAGAAATTTATACAGTGCTATGTAATTGAAATTTTATTAGGCTCTAAGGGGCACTATAAGTAGTGATGTTTTCTTTCAGTGTTTGAAAGCAAGAGTTAAAAGTAAAAAGCAATCAAAATTCTGGCAAAGTTAATTATGTCCCTTTTAAGGTAAAAATCTTTAAGCTGTGGATAGCTTTGGATCCAAAAGCAAGCCAGAAAGCATCTGTATTAATGCAAATTATCTAACTGATAAGGTAGAAGCCACTGAAACCTGGGCTGCCTATGAAACAAATACAAGGAAATATGGGGTAATTCCTCTGTTTTGCCTGAAATCAACAAGGGTATTTGTATATTTTAAGTGATGATTGACTGCCCAGAAGGGGTAGACCTCTGTTTTTTTTGTCTTTCAGATAATCAGAGAAAACTGATGCCAGCTGAACAGCATTCAACGTATCATGCATTTACTGGCACAACAGGAATTATGTTTTGTGCTCTATGTCCTGTCTTGTGGTGTTTGTCTCGTGGCCAAAATTGTTATGTTTAATAGTTTCATAGGATAGTCTAGTTAAAATCAAATAGAAGGGTTAAATGCAGATACTTGTTTTATTCAATTTTGGAATATAAAGTGTTTGGATAAATCAGGAGAATGTGATAAACTAAAGTCTAATACATTTCCTTAAGTAAGGAAAAGAAATTTCATTGGCCAGATTGTTAATTAAAAAATTGTTGTTAAAATTTGCCTACAAACAGTCTTTGGAAGCAAGGACATGAAAAGTTAACCCACTCCCCATATTGTACATGGGATCCTTCTGGTTACCTCAGATTTCTAGGCAGAGGGCTAGAGATGGTGGGAAGCTATTGGATTAGAGGTTGTATTGAGTGAACTCCTCAAAGTGGGTGTGCTTGTCCTGGCTTGTTGCTCCAAAGCTCTGTATAAAGTGATTGTAGTGGAAGGGTATATGTGGCATACGTTGAATATTAAGACTAATGTACTGTATAAAGGTAATGTTTATATGTTCATGGTTGGGAAAAAGGTGTATGAGTGAAGAGTAGAAGTTTCCTTTGTAGGTTAAAAGAAGCCAAGAAGGGGAGAAGGAAAAAGAGCAGAATGAGTTAACTGGGAAAATATAGCTAGTATGCTCAAGCTAAAGATAAGACACTGACTCCATTCAAGGACACTGCTCACAGCTAAGACTTGGCTGACAACCAAGAAAAGGAAGGGGGGCTTGAATGTGCCCAAGTAGCTATGAGATCTGCAAAACACTGCCAGGCACTAATGAAATGTGTTAGGTTTCTTTTCTCACAGGTAAAGAAGCGCTAGCCAAAGACCCTAGCAGCCCTGCCACTCCTTGGAACCAGGAGACTGGATCAATGTAAAGGTCCACCAACGAAAGACTGCTCTGGCTCCACGCTGGAAAGTCCTGCTGACTAGCAACATCACTGTGAAGTGCCAAAGACTGACTGCCTGGACCCATGATTCTCACTGCAAAAAGACCCCTCCACCTCAGGAGAATTCTCCTACTGATGATTAGCCATTTCTCCTTCTAGCTCCACGGTGCCTTCTGGACAGTAGGTAAAAAGTACAAGGTGAAGTGCTAGTAACCTCTCCCTTGTCCACTGACAGATCTACTGTGCCTTTGAATTTTTCTAAAAGAATCAAAACCATTACAGGGTAATGTGCTGGTAACCTCTTCCCTGTAGGCTGATGAACCACGACTGTTTTGGGAAAGAAGAAGGAACACTCACTCCACTGAAATTGCCAAAGTCCAGGAATTCCTGACTAGAAAGGACATTAAGAACTGATCCTGGTGAAGAAACAAAGAATTATACACTGGCAGGAAGAAATTTGTGGGACCCTGCTTGGGAATGTGGTATTGATTGGATTTTGGGGTTTATTGTACAGGCTGTGCCCTGTGTTTTGGATAAATACTTCAGTATGTATTGCTCTCTCTAATTGAGTTTTTAAATGATAAGTACTAAAGGCACTTTGTTGTCACTGTCTCTGCCACCTCCTCCATTACACTATTACCCCTGTAATACATCCAAATACAGACAATGCCATATATTTGATAAAACCAATGACCAAGGCCTTCACACTTTAGTGATTTATTTAAAGATTGTTTGGGAAAAAAAAAGAAAAAGAAAAAAAAAAAAGGAAAAATATTTTTAAAGTTCAGGATATCCCATATAAGTGAACAATTGAGTGGAGAACAAATGGATCAATGGAAATAAAGATCAATAATATTACTGCAAATGAACTCCAAAAATTTATAATTGGTATTGATGGGTTCCATAGTGAAGTAGATATGATGTCTATACCTGGAATTTGTACTGTGTTACATGAAAGAAGCCCTTATTGTTATTTGGTTACCCAATTAGTAAATAATCAAATGAATACCTAAAGAGTTTGTTCTGCCACTGGAAATTTTACTTATGTTGAAACCATTCCAGTGACGAATAATGTAGCCTGTACCTTATTGCAATACACCCTCTCCTCTGCTATTAATGTCAATGCCTCTTGAAAGTACCTGAGATTAGTTAAAGGCATATAACCAATAGATGTGATATAATACTACACCAAACAGATATGTATTAGGACATCAATGGATTGTGACTAATACAACACTAGGGGCTGCCATTAGATTAGCACAACAGAGGGCCTGGGTTATTTCCTCTGGAGGAAGAGGGACTTGACTGGATCCCTGTGGGATGGGGCCAATAGCGCAGTAGCCATTTGGAATATTTTTAAAAGCCAAGAACATGATGAGAAATCAGGCCAACTAGAAAAGGCCACTAGCCTTATTTCTGGAGCTCAGCTAACCCAAGTACAGGCTAGAGTTGGTGAGTTACATGTTATTTCCACCCTTAGTTCTATGACCCAGAAGTTACTAACAAAGATGGTATTGAATATCACTGAGGCTGGGAAGGCATTGCAGTGGGATCTAGCACGTTTGGAAATTCAGGATTTCCTGAATGACCAGCTGATGGCCATTCAGAGTGATCTTGAGCATCAGACTTGGCCCACTGCCCTTACAGACACATCAGGAGTACCATCTGATCTGTGGTCATGGAGACATATCTGGACACTTTCTGAGTGGAAGTGTGGACATTCACAGTGCTCCTTCCAAGCATTTGAACCGGATGAGGAGGTTTGGCTCCCATATACCAAATCCTGACGGGTCCATGGGAAGGATGCATATGGGACTGGATTATCCACCGAGACATCTGGGAAATTAGACCACCTGGTATACCTAACTGATTTATAGTCAGTACCTCTAAAAAAACACCTGATATTTTGTATAGGAATAGGAAGTCAATGGACATTTGGCTGTTAGAACCCCTGCAGCTTCAGTGTATCCATAAACTGAAGCCAAGGGAAGTTGTCACTGTTTATGATAACATTTGCTGGGAGGGTAAAGGACAAGGAACTATCCTGACAAGACAATTACTTTTCAAGCTAATGATAGCTCTATGTATGTTAAAACCACCACATTGCAAGATATACATTTTAATCTCATCACCATTGCAGACAATCATATTGTTTATTGGCCTGCAGATCGAATTTTGCAAGTAGCCCTTAGTTTAATTGGACCAGATTAGTACCTAATAGATTTCAAAATTTGCTTTCATTGTTACCAAAGGTTCAAAGAATCTCTGAATTGCAAGGGCAAATTCACGTGCTTCAGAATATATATCAAGCTAAAAAGAACGCCTTTCATATAGCTTATAGAGTGTCTACTTTGTGTACTAAGTATAATGTATTATGATTTGTAACCAAAACTGTGCAACAACCTCATCATATTATTGCTGTGGGAGTATTATTGCTTGCATTGTTGTTAGTTAGTTTAAAATTATGTCATTGCTGTTGTAAAAGACATAATAATAGTAATACCTTTCATGTCCATGCTAATCATGAATTGTCATTATATCCAGTGAAAACCCCTAAGGTTGAAACATCTGATGTAAAATCAAAAATCCATGGCTCAATGCAAATAGAGATCTGAGAATATCTGTTGTACTAGAAGTACAAAAGGGGGGAGTGTGGAAGAAGAAAAAGAATTGACAAGGATTTGTAGGGGATCTTAATGCATGTCAGTCTGTTAGCAAGAGTTAGGCTAATTGTAACCCTAATGACATGAGATTTGTAGAAGCAAGAATTGTGTAAGGCGAGTAGGAAAGAACTGTGTAAAAAGTTATCACGACCTTGCACTGATAATTAAATACGTAGACTGGCGCCCAACATGGGGCAAATAAGATAGCAGGATAGCCTATGTATAAACGAAATGCAGCGTTGCTCATTATTGTCTGTATTATTGCTTGTTATTGTCTGTAACAAAGGTAGAAATGCTTGCTGTAATTGTTTACCTGTTGAGAGACCTGTCCGGGACTGGGGTGACCCAGTGTCCTAGGGCACTCCCTCCCTCTATTGCAATTGCTGGAGTTAGAATAAAGTATTTGATTTTTCTGCACCCAAACAAAAAGCGAGAACTGAGTTTTTCTCCGACACCTGTATGACTGGGCAGTAAAATGGCAGATACAATTCAATATCTGCAAAATGCAAAGTAATGCACATTGGAAAACATCCTTCCAACTATACATAAAAATTATGGTGTCTACATTAGCTGCTATCATTCAAGAAAGATATTGAAGTCATTGTGGATAGTTCTCCAAAAACATCCACTCAATGTGCTGCGGCAGTCCAAAAAGCTAACGGAGTGTTGGGAATCATTAGAAAAGGGAGAGATAATAAGATGGAAAATATAATGCCTCTATCTATACTTAAGCTGTGCCCACATATTCAATACTGCATGCAGATCTGGTCGCCCCATCTCAAAAAAGATATACTGGAATTGGAAAAGATACAGAAAGAGCAACAGAAATGATTAGAGGTATCAAACAATTTCCATATGAGTTGAGATGAAAAGGCTGGGAGTTGTCAGCTTGGAAAACAGATGAGTAAGGGGGATGGGGTATGAGAGTGGTCTATAAAGTCCTGAAAGGTGTAAACAAAATGAATAAGGAAGTGTTATTTACTCCTTCTCATAACACAAGAACTAGGTGTCACCCAATAATAGGTAGCAGGTTTAAAACAGGTTAAAACAAATGAAAGGAAGTATTTTTTCAGACAATTCATAGTCAATATCTGGAACTATTTGCCACAGGATGTTGTGATGGACAAGACTATAATGAGGTTCCAAAAAGAACTAGTATTGTATCCAATTTGGTGGCCCCCCACTACAGGAAGGATGTGGACAAATTGGAGATTGTCCAGTGGAGGACAATACAATGTTTAGGGGGCTGGCGCACGTGACTTACGAGGAGAGGTTGAGGGAACTTATTTGGTCTATAGAAGAGAAGAGTGAGGGAGGATTTCATAGCAGCCTTCAACTACCTGAAGGGGGTTTCCAAAGAGGCTAGAGCTTGGCTGGTCTCAATGATGACAGATGACAGAACAAGAAGCATCGATCTCAAGTTGCAATGGGAGAGGTCTAGGTTGGATAGTAGGAAAAACTATTTCACTAGGAGAGTGTTCCAGTACTTGAATGGGTTACCTAGGGAAATGGTGGAATCTCCATTGTTTGAGGTTTTTAAGTCCTGGTTCGACAAATCCCTGGCTGGGATGATTTAGGTAGAGTTGATTCTGCTTTGAGCTCTAGTTGGACAAGATGATATCATTTGATAGATATATTGCTTTGACACTCTGTACCCCAAAACAGCACACTGGCATTCCCATATTAACCACTGTTATGTAATTGCAACAAATCTTGTACAAAATATGTCATATGAGGTGTCAATGGAAAAGTTACTGTTTGTTGAATATGACCACCATATTTTTATGCATGTACCTACATTTCAAATGCGTTTGTTCCTGTGGTAATTCCCAAAATAGAGTAGGAGTCTGAAGCTTCTCATAGCCTGAGAGGGGAGGGGTCCAGACTGATATGCTAGAGGGATCAGCAGCGCCCCAGTTCCAGATTGTATCCTCACGAAGTCCATCACAGTGGCATTACAAGCAGTGTGAAATGCACACCTTGCTGTTCTGAGTGAAATTTGAACTTCATACACTTATGCAGAGATTTTAAGTTTGGTGGCTGGAGATCAAATAGGTCACCATTTTTTTCCTTTTATGTTTCCTTATTTTAGAAAGGGAAGTAGGGAGAGAAAAGCAACAAGATGAGAGAAAACAGAAAAGTTCAAAATTCAAGCTATTCAGTTTTCAGGCGGCAGAAAAAGAAAAAGAACAAGAACATAGGTGTTTGTGGAAAGGAGATTAAAATAATCCAGCAACTAACAAGGGGAGGGGAGGCGAGGAGCAAGGGACAGAGGTGGGGTGTTTGCAGGGAAGAGGTACAGCTGGTGCAGAGACTTGGCAGAAGAGTCAGTCTAAGAGTCATGGTTCTAGGGGTTCAGCTTCCAGAAATTAAAAAGGTGGAAAGCCACTGAATTGTACATAAACTGATTCCCCAGCTTATCATGCTGACACAGCACAATGAGGTCAGGAAAGGATTTAATGTCTCTCTGACTGCCCAGTGAGTGATTCAGG
This sequence comes from Gopherus flavomarginatus, assembly GCF_025201925.1. Taxonomy (NCBI): domain Eukaryota; kingdom Metazoa; phylum Chordata; order Testudines; family Testudinidae; genus Gopherus; species Gopherus flavomarginatus. The sequence goes on from NC_066617.1 coordinate 375,213,186, forward strand.
GATGATGGCCCAGTGCCATACTACCAGCCAGCTCTACACAGAGCTTGGCCTGAGACCCATATCACCTGGGAAAACTTTTAGGTCCCTTTATGAGAAAAGAGCTGGAGCAGCCTGTCCTGGATCTGTTTGGTCCTCACCCCATAGATGATGGGGTGTAACAAGGGGGGCACCAAAAGGTACACATTAGCCATGAGAATGAGGACATGCAGGGGCACATTATGTCCAAACCGATGCATGATGGAAGAGAAGAAATCTGAGATGTAAAAAACCAAGATGGCACAAAGATGGGAGCCGCAGGTCCCAAAAGTCTTTAGCCGGGCATCCTTTGTGAGGAGGCTGAAGATTGCCTTGAGGATCTGGATATATGAAACAGCGATAAAAAAAACATCCAAACTGATCACAGAGAATAGAATAAAGAGGCCGTAGTAACTACTGAGATGGGTGTCGGCGCAGGCCAGCTTCACCAAGGCTATGTGCTCACAGTAAGAGTGGGGGATGATGTTGGTTCTGCAATATGGCCACCGCCTCACTAGGAAGGGATAGGACAATGCAAGTATGACGCTCTGCAGAACCAAGGCAAGGCCGATCTTGGCCACAACAGAATTTGTCAGGATGGTGGAATGTCTCAGAGGATCACAGATGCCCACGTAGTGATCCAAAGATAAGGCCACGAAGATCCCAGACTCCATTGCTGAGAAGCAGTGAATGAAGTACATCTGGGTGAGACAGGAACTGAAATCGATCTCCCTGGAATTGAACCAGAATATATTCAACATTTTGGGCACGGTGGCTGTGGACAGGACCAGGTCGGTGATGGCCAGCATGCAGAGGAAATAATACATGGGCTCATGGAGGCTCGACTCCCTCTTCACAATGAACAGGATGGAAAAGTTCCCCAGGATGGCTATAGCATACATGGTGCAGAAGGGGATGGAGATCCAGATGTGGGCCACCTCCAGGCCAGGAATGCCCAGCAGGATGAAAGTGGAGGGGTTGGTGAAGTCGGTTGTGTTGGAATCAGACATGGAGTAGGGGAGAAGGTGTCCAACTCTGAGGCAGAATGATGTCTCCTGCATGCACCGTAGGTTCCCTTGACTGCCTGTATATGACCAGGGTCCAGGGTGATAGCTGAAGTACAAATGCCTGGATGGAGAGACAATGTTAATATGAGACACTACATACACTACTGGAGGCTGTTCTTGTGGGTGAAGTAGATTGGTTGCTCTTTATACACTGAGAAATGACATTCTCATTATTTAAATAAATGAATTGTGAACAACTGAACATTCCTATGCTAATTCAATATGTTATGATGCTCCATGCATCAATAATTCATGCACGTCATAGTGGGGGAAACCTTAAGAGTCACCAACAGTAAACAAGAGTGTGGATATAGGCTATCAATCATTGTTCCTTAATTCAATGAAAGCCAGGCTAGAGAATCCATGCTGTAGGGAGTTCCCCTTTCATCTGTTTGCTTAAAATATGAGTAGAAAAAAATCCAGACCTCTGTGAAGTCGTGCTGGGGAAACATCCCAACAAGAAAACAACTTAGACAAAAGACCTCAGCATCATTGATAGCAGCTCCGGATAAACACCTGGTCATTCACAGCAGTGGCCAAAACAAAGACAATGTTTGGATGCCTGAGGAATGGAATGGAGAATAACGAGCTCTGGATATGTGCTCAGGTTTGGTCAGCCAGTCTCTATAAAGGATATAGCAAATGAAAAGGGGATTTCCAAGACGGGCTCTGAGAAAGGGGAGGCTGCCGAATGTGGACAGACTGACAAGTTTGAGGCTGTTTAGAGAAGAGACAAACAAGGGGGCAAATGATAGAGGACAGCAAAATAAGGAATGGATCTGATTACATTCAAATGGACAGAGAACACCAAACTTGTAGTTTCCATAGACACCCAGTGCTTCTAAAGTTCTAATTCCCCAAAGCTGAGGAAAACTCATCAAAACTGATTGGAAGGAAATAATTAGACAAAAAATGGGAATGAAAAATGAGAGCATTTTTAACAGATAATTAGATAGAGAAAAAAGTCAGGATTCCTCAGTCAAGAAGGTGAAAAGCTTTGGCTAAAAAGCTGGTCTATTTGCCAAGTGAAGGCTGTAATTAGCGTGGGGAAGATAAATGTATATCAATGTGGAAAAGGGAAAATAGCCAACAACAAATATCGGAAGTTATGAAAACGGATAAGGGATGTGAAGACATCAGGGGAAAATCCATAGTTGACAGGGCTGAGGATCACAAAAAGGAGTATGGAATTAGTTCAAGAAAAACATTCTATAATACAAGTAATGCCATTCACAACAGGGTTTAGGCAAAACCTGGTCTTGTCAAATAAACCTGATTTCACCCTTTAATAGAGTACAGATTTTGCTGATCAAGGGAACCATGCAGATGCAATAAGCTTTGATTTTCCTGAGGTATTTGATTTATTCGGGGGAAATACTGAGATAAAATAAACACTCTACAACATCCTTAGTGCACACATAAAATGGAATAAAACTGGTGAACTGACAGATGTGAAAAATCAATTGCTAATAGGTCATTATCAGTGAATGGGCCTGTTTCTAGTGGGGTTCTGCAGGGATCAGTTCTAGGGCCAATGTATTCAATATTTTCATCAATGATCTGAGAGGACATAGAAAATCACCGCAGACAAAACTTTTCAGATGACCCAAAGATTGGCAGAGGGTGAAAATGAGGAGGACAGGGAAGGCACATCGATTGATCTGGAACATTGGTAAGAGTGTCTCATGGAAAAAAAAAGTTTTAGTACAGTCAAATGCAAACTTATTCTCTGCAAACAGGAAATGCAAGCTTGACCCACAGTCTTGGACATTGTATTATGCAATGCACGGATCCTGAACAGGATTTAGACATCATTAAACCAACCCATTGTGAGCTCCCAGTGCTCTGCTGTGTCCAAAAGGACTGATATGATCCTTGGATGTATAAACAGGGAGTGATGAGATGGAGCAGGGGAAGGATCTTACCTCTGCACATGACACTGGTGAAACCGATTGCATCCATTTTGGGGGTCCACATTTTACAAGGATGTTGAAAAATTGGAGAGGGTGCTGAAAAGAGCCATAAAAATAATTGGAGGCTGAAGAAAAAGCCAGACCATGGGAAACTTGAAGGTTTTCATCTATTTAACTTATAAAAAAAACCTGATCAAGCAGACACTTTCATGGGGAGATAACCATGCGTAGCAATGGACTGTGTAATCTAGAGGAGAAAGGCAAAGCAAGGCCAAATGGATGGAAGCGGAACGTGGACAAATTCCAGCAGGAAATAATGGCCACATGTTCAGCACTGAGGGTGGTTAACCATTGGAATAAACTGAGAAGGGAAGAGGTGGACTCCCCAGCTCTCCATGTCGGCAGATCCAGGCTAAATGCTTTATTGCAAAATCTGCCTGAAGGCTGGTCTACAATAAAAACGCTATAGCAGCGCTGCCTTGGTGCTTCTGTGTAGACATTACTTACACCAAAGACAGGGCTCCTTCCATCAGCATAGATAATCCACCTCCTCAAGAAGCGTTAGCGAGGTGGATGGAAGAGTTTTTAAGTCTATATCTTCATGTCTACACCAGGGTTAGATTGATGGTTGGATTTTGTTGTTGTTTCAAAATAGGCAAATGCAATATTAGATTGTATTAGCAGAGGCATAGCATGCAAGTCATGGTATGTGATAGTATTCCTCTATGAAGGACTGGTTTGGTCTCAGCTGGAGTACTGTGTACAGTTATGACCACCAGTGCATGGGAAGGATGTATAGAAACTGGAAAGGATCCAGAGGTGAGTGACGAAGATGACTAAAGGGATAGAATAGAAACCATATGACCAAAGGCGGATGGAACTGGTTATGTTTAGTGTGGAAAAGAGGAGATCAAGTGAGGATGTGATAACATTCTTCAAACACTTGAAAGGCTGCCATAAAGAGGTGGAGGAAAGCTGTTCTGTCTTACCACAGAGGGCAGGACAAGAGGCAATTATTTCAAACTTCCACCGTAACAGATTTCAATTAAATTTTAGGAAAAACCTCCTAACTGTAAGAAGAGGATGACAGTGGAACTCTGGATAGCCCTTAGTCTTCAATGACTAAGACACACATCAATAAGAAGACTTCATTTTCAATTGCTGGGAAGTTTGTCAAATTTTAAGTGTTTGGACTGATATTTCCCATGCTGGGTGTCTGCTTCTGGCTGAACTGTCTGTTGAAAGTTTATGGCATAACAGCTCAGCCAATTTTTCAAATGAAGCTTGGAGAAAATATGTCTTACCTATGTTGAAAAATTCTTATAATTGTTCAGTGAGGAGGTGACAGTGTCTGTGCATTAACACACAGCTGGCTCCTGAAGTCTTTACTCAGTTATTATTCCAAGGGGTGTTTTGCTTCAGTGGGGTCTCAGCAAAGTATGTTTCCCAGCCTCAGAATATGGCCTTGTACTGTACATCTCTTAAAACCTTGCATCCTGAAGGATCCACTGTGCCAATGAAATGCAGCCGTTTTGGTGCTGGAGGCCATCAGCTGGGTTGGGCAGGAGAGCACAGAAAACAGTGACATTTTGACCAGTGATGCTGTGAAAGGACCACAGTGAAAGGACCACAGACTTGCTCTCTAACCCATCATTCCCATGTTGCACTGGGTTTGTGGAGTAGGTGAGCTTCTCAGCAAGAGATGGGTACCTGTGAATTCTGAATGGGAACCTCCTCAGGTAGCTGTGTCCCACGCCTCTCTCACTGCAGCATCTATAGCAATATCCAATGCCAAGAGCCAGCACAGGGATTTTCACCATTTATAATATAGCTCTGCGAAGTTCCAGTAGGATTTATGTGGCCTCTAAGGGAGAAGCAGCATTAGAGTGAAAACAGGATGGAGACAAGCCTGTTTCTGCTTCTCTACTAATTATCCAGCTTTAGGAGAAAACAGTAATTAAGAGACCTTTCCAAAGGGAGATGAGAACTTCTGGGCTCTGTGCTGAGTCAGAGAGGAATTGGCTGTTCTGTGTATTTGTGTATATTTAAAAAATATAATTGATTAGCAAGAAAACTAGGGATGATGTCTAGCTCTCCTTTGGGTCTAACACCCTGTAAATGCCCAGCATATCTGGGTAAATAGTACAGAGACAGATCTGGAGAAGACGACTGAGCGGAAACTTGAACACTTCTGAAGGTATAGTGGGCTGTCGCGAAGGGATCACAGATCAGTAAATCTCATCAGTAATTATGATCGGAGAGATCAGTCCTGGACCCAGAGTACTCAGAGTAGTGGAGCAGAGGGCAGAGGAGCCACATTTGGGTGTAGAGAACATCTTGTGGACATCTCCCCATCCAGCCTCAATTCTCTTCCAGTCACAGGTGACAAGCAACCATGTAGCTTCTCCAGACTGGCTGTCACAGCCCTGCTCAAGCTCCCATGGCTGGACAACCAACAGGTGGCTGTGACTGAGCTTCCCCCCCGCCCCTGAACCAATGTGCTTTTGAGTCGCAGCAACTTTCAGGCCCTGCTCTGGCTCCAAATTTCTAGGCCCACTCTTGGGGTTCAGCTGCTGTTCTAGCACCTCCCTCTGGGAGTTGAGACCTGCGTGCCAAGGCCCTGAGACTAGTTTTGTCCTGGTTTCTCCAGACTCTCCAATTGCTTCAGCGCACCCTTCTCAGAGCTCCCCCTTGGCCCACTCTGTTTCCAATTTCTCTCTTTTGGGGCACGTGATTGTTCAAGCAACAGACCCAGGCTTTGCAAAAGGGGGTTGTTACACATGGCCAGAAAGGGATGAGTAAATTTCAGGGTAATTGACCTAATTTCAATTTATAGAAACATTGTAGAAAAGTATGTAAATGGCAATTAGCACCATTCCACATGAGAGAGGCTAGAACTTTGAACTGTAGACTCGTATTATTAAAGAACTGAAATAAGATAGTGATTGTAGTAGTCTATGTTTACCTCTGGCTTGTTAGAGGTTAACAGTGTAAACAAACAGTGCATGTCTAGTGCTGTTTGGTGTATATTCAGAGATCAAAAGGAAATATTAATTAATGAAACTTAGGTGTAATATTATCATTGTCTATATGTCTCTTTAAAGTTTCTGATAACTGTCTATGAACTGCTTAATGGATGATTACTTTATGTTAATCCAGATAGTTAATTACTGGTGATGTTTAGGAAATAGAAGGTTACTTTAAAAGCCTATTGTTCATTCAAGGACTGCTGTACTGCCCAGGAACTCTGTAAAGGGCTCTTTGGACCTTCAGATCTGCTTAAGTTTTATCAGGAGAAGCTTGAGTCACAAGACTGTGGTCTCCAGTTATACCCTTAACTACACTGATATTGAATATTTTGACTATATAGACTAATTCTGAAAGAACTCTGTGTAACTACAAAGACCACCATCTCTACTATAAAACTGGTATAAAAATTCTATTCATGACCGTATGTATAATGATCTTTTAAGCAATACTCTCTCTTTTTTATTTTTTTAATAAATCTTAGTTTAGTTAATAAGAATTGGCTGTAAGTGTGTATTTGGGTAATATATGAAACATTCATTGACCTGGGAGATGATGTTTCCAATCCTTTGGGATTGGTAGAACTTGTTCATGATGAATAAGAATCTCATAATCGTCATCATACTTGACTTGGCTTTCTGGGTGGAAACCAAAGTCTAGATTGTTTTTAAGGGAACTGCCTTTTGTATTCGGTGTAACCAGTAAAGCATTGTGAAAGCTATTTTGTTGCTTTCTTGGGCAACATAAATGATTCAGGCGTGGAACACCTTGCGTATGGGGATGGATAAAAAAGACTGGGACTTTTCAGCTTGTAAAAGAGATGATTAAGGGGTTTGAGAGAGGTCTATAAAATCATGACTAGTGTGAATAGGGAAATGTTATTTACTTCACATATCCCGAGAACCAGGGGTCACTCAATGAAATTATTAGGAAGCAGATTTAAAACAAACAAAAGGAAGTATTTCTTCACAGTCAACCTGTGGAATTCTTTGCCAAAGGATGTTGTGAAAGCCAAAATGATAAGAGTTCCAATAAAAACTAGATAAATTCATGGAGGACAGGTCAATCAATGGGCAGGCATGGTGTCCCTCGTCTCTGTTTGCCAGAAGCTGGGAGTGAGTGATAGGACACTAATAACTTGTTCATTGCCTATTTGATTCATTCCCTCTGAAGCACCTGTAATTGGTCACTGTCCTGTGATGTTACCCTCTGGTGTTATCTACATCGGTGATCTGCTAGGCCACTCCAATCCTTGACTCTGAGAGCCAGCTTTACACTGCTCTGCTGTGATAATCCCCATTCCTGGGCTGTTCACACACAGCCTCTGGCATTTAAGCTGCTCCCAGCTACTTGCAAGTGAATGACATTAGCCAATATCTCCAGTCCCAGACACAACCCTAGGAAACTCTGTCTTGCAGGGTCCTGTTATGCCCACTGGATGCTGCAAGCTTATATTAGTTCATCAATGTAACAAATAAATCGATATTGTCTGCCCCCCCATCTCCCTAAACTCTGGGGTACAGATGTGGGGACCCCCATGAAAGACCCCCAAGCTTATTTTTAGCAGGTTAGGTTAAAACTTCCCCAAGGAACAGATCCTTTCCATGTTCGTGGACAGTATTACTGCCACCACCAAGTGATTTAGACTAAAAATCAAGAAAAAGGGGTACTTGGAGTCCCAAAATATTCCCCCAAGCCCCTTCATTCCCTTTCCTGAGGAGGCTTGAGAATAATATACTAACCAATTGGTTATAATGTGAGCACAGACCAAATCCCTTGGTTTTTAGGACACTGAAAATCAGTCAGGTTCTTAAAAGAAGAATTTTATTTTTTAAAAAAGTAAAAGAATCACACCTGCAAAAATCAGGATGGAAGGTAACTTTACAGGGTAAATAAAAAGATTTATAACACAGAGGATTCCTCTCTGACTCAGTTTTCCAGTTACAAAACAGGAATGAAATTACCTCTTAGCACAGGGAAAATTCACTAGCTAAAACAAAGATCATCTAATATATTTCCTTGCCTTTCTTACACTTTTTGTAATCATAGATGCTCATTTCAGGTATGTTTCTAGGGCCACGTCCAGACTAGGTATTAAAATCGATTTTAGATACGCAACTTCAGCTACGGGAATAACGTAGCTGAAGTCGAATTTCTAAAATCGAGGTACTCACCCGTCTGGACGGCGCGGCATCGATGGCCGCGGCTCTCCATGTCGATTCCGGAACTCCGTTCGGGCTGATGGAGTTCCGGAATCGATGTAAGAGCGCTCGGGGATCGATACATCGCGTCCAGACTAGACGCGATATATCGATCCCCGAGCAATCGATTTTAACCCGCCGATGCCGCGGGTTAGTCTGGACGTGCGCTAGGAGATGTTTTTCCTGCCTGGACCCTCTTTCTGTCCAGAGAGGGAACAAATAAAGAGAGCGCAACCCTTCCTCCTCCCAGACTTGAAAGTATCTTCTTTCCCTATGGTCCTTCTGGACAGGTACCAGCTGGGTTAATTGAACTGATTAACCCCTTACAGGTGAGGAAATTCAGTACAGCTACCCCATGTATATTTATGACAGATATGTACCAGGCTTGTTATCCCAAGGGGCGCCTCTGCCACACTTCAGACCAAACAGACTGCTTCAGGTAGAATAAACAAACAAATTTATTAACTATAAAGATAGATCTTAAGTGATTATACGTCAAAGCATAACAAGTCAGAGTGGTTACTACAACAAAATAAAATATAAGCACACAGTCTAACCTCTCAACCCTATTAGACTGGGCAGCAATTAGATGAAACAGTTTTTCTCCCCTACTGGATATTGCAGTCCTTAGTACACAGGTTTGTTCCTTAAACCTGTGCCAATCTCCCTGCTGGAATCTTGTTTCTTCTCAATGTCCTAGTTGCTTGCAGCATAGGTGGGGGCTGGAGAAGGGCCTAGTACATGTCCACTCTACCTGTTTTATACTCTTAGTCCATTTGCTTGTAGAACACAATTCCAGGCATGTCTGTGAGGGCACTGCTGAGTCTATCCAAACAAGGCTGAGCAATTATTCTGGTGTGACCTCATGCAGGTGAGTCCTTGCATTATAACTCCCTTGCTGGACAATGGCCGTTGATGGGCTTATTGACACCCCGCCTGAACACTGGTTACTTTCCTTGCTGTTGCCTCTGGGGAGCTAATATCTGGATGATTCCCCAACTTACAGTATGTTTTAGTGACCACCATACAACACAGTTATCATGACTTCATATGTGACACACATATATGGACAGAGAACTCATAGACTCATAGACTCATAGGTCAGAAGGGACCAATCTGATCATCTAGTCTGACCTCCTGCACAAGGCAGGCCACAGAACCCCACCCATCCAATTTTATAACAACCCCTATCCCAGGACTGAGTTATTGAAATCCTCAAAACTGGTTTGAAGACTTCAAGCTGCAGAGAAACCACCAGCAAGCAACCAATGCCCCACGCTGCAGGGGAAGGCGAAAAACCTCCAGGGCACCTGCCAATCTGCCCTGGAGGAAAATTCCTTCCCGAACCCAAATATGGCGATCAGCTAAACCCTGAGCATGTGGGCAAGAGTCACCAGCCAGCACCCAAGAAGGAATTCTCTGAAGCAACTCAGTACCCATCCCATCCAACATCTCCCCGCAGACCATTGAGCAGACCTGTCTGGTGGTAATTCAAGATCAATTGCCCAAATTAACGATCCTATCATAACATCCCCTCCATATACTTATCAAGCTTTGTCTTAAAGCCAGGAAAGTCTTTTGCCCCTACTACTTCCCTCGGAAGGCTGTTCCAGAACTTCACTCCCCTAATGGTCAGAAACCTTCGTCTAATTTCAAGTCTAAACTTCCTAATATCCAGTTTATACCCATTCGTCCTCGTGCCTACATTAGTACTAAACTTAAATAATTCCTCTCCCTCCCTAACGTTAACCCCCTTGATATATTTATATAGGGCGAGCATATCCCCCCTCAGCCTTCTTTTGGCCAGGCTAAACAAGCCAAGCTCTTTGAGTCTCCTTTCATAAGGCAGTTTTTCCATTCCTCGGATCATCCTTGTAGCCCGTCTCTGAACCTGTTCCAGTTTGAATTCATCCTTCTTGAACATGGGACACCAGAACTGCACACAGTATTCCAGATGGGGTCTCACCAACGCCTTATATAACGGTACTAACACATCCTTATCCTTGCAGGAAATACCCCGCCTGATGCATCCCAAAATCGCATTTGCTTTTTTAACAGCCGTATCACATTGGCGACTCATAGTCATCCTGCTATCAACCAGTACCCCAAGGTCCTTCTCCTCCTCTGTTGCTTCCAACTGATGCTCCCCCAACGTATATCCAAAATTCTTATTATTAATTCCTAAATGCATGACCTTGCACTTTTCACTATTGTATTTCATCCTATTTCTATTACTCCAGTTTACAAGGTGGTTCAGATCTTCCTGAATAGTATCCCTGTCCTTCTCCGTGTTAGCAATACCCCCCAGCTTCGTGTCATCCGCAAACTTTATTAGCACATTCCCGCTCTTTGTGCCAAGGTCAGTAATAAAAAGGTTAAATAAGATTGGTTCCAAAACCGATCCTTGAGGGACTCCACTAGTGACCTCCTTCCAGCCTGACAGTTCACCTTTCAATACGACTCTCTGGAGTCTCCCCTTTAACCAGTTCCTTATCCACCTTACAACTTTCATATTCATTCCCATCTTTTCCAATTTAACTAACAGCTTCCCGTGCGGAACCGTATCGAACGCCTTACTGAAATCTAGGTAAATTATATCTACCGCATTTCCTTTATCTAAGTAATCCGTCACCTTCTCAAAGAAGGAGATCAGATTGGTTTGACACGATCTACCTTTAGTAAATCCGTGTTGCAATTCGTCCCAATTACCATTGACCTCTATGTCCTTAACTACTTTCTCCCTTAAAATTTTTTCCAAGACCTTACATACTACAGACGTCAAGCTAACAGGCCTATAATTACCTGGATCACTCTTATTCCCTTTCTTGAAAATAGGAACTACATTAGCAATCCTCCAGTCATATGGCACAACCCCCGAGTTCGTCGATTGCTTAAAAATTCTCGCTAATGGGCTCACAATTTCATGCGCCAGTTCCTTTAATATCCTCGGATGGAGATTGTCCGGGCCCTCTGACTTCGTCCCATCGAGCTGTTCAAGTACGGCCTCTACCTCAGTTGCGGTAATATCCACTTCCATATCCACGTTCCCGTTTATCATCCCCCCATCATCGCAAGGTTCCTCACTAGTCTTATTAAAAACTGAGGCAAAGTACTTGTTTAGATGCTGGGCCATGCCTAGATTATCCTTAACCTCCATTCCATCCTCAGTGTATAGCGGCCCCACTTCTTCTTTCTTTGTTTTCTTCTTATTTATGTGGCTGTAGAACCTTTTACTATTGGTTTTGATTCCCTTTGCAAGTTCCAGTTCAATGTGGCTTTTAGCCTTCCTCACTTTATCCCTACATGTTCTGACCTCGCAGTCTTAGTAGACTCTCAGTAGATCGTAACCTTTCCCCTGATAGCTTACAAGGCATGCTTTTATGCATGAGATCACGATTATATGAAAATGAAGAATATGGGGGTTAGAATATGCTCCCCCAAGGTACAGAATGTCACATGTCCAAAAATAGGATACTGGGCTAGATGGACCATTGATCTTACCAAGTATGGTCCTTCTGAAGTTTTTATATAGAACTGTAACGATGCTGGTTCTGGGGGGACCCAACTAAGAGTGCCAGTTCAGGACAAATTGCTTAAAACAGGGCAGTCACAACTCAAAGCTGGGGTTTTTCCACCTCTAAGGCAAACCAAACCAGCCAGACCATGAGGACTTTGATTTCACCCCACTAGCTAACCACAAGTCACACAAGCAATTCCCTTAGACACTCCAGTTTCCCAGTATCACCACCAGTGCCACTCATTATGGGGACAAATGGTTATAAAAAACAATACCCCAGTAAAAGAGGAAAGGTCCTCCTGATCCCAAAGGACCAAGCCCCAGATGCAGATTAATATACAGATCAGATCTTACCCACAAATCACGCTGTTGCCAATCCTTTAGAATCTAAAATCTAAAGGCTTATTCATGAGGAAAAAGACATAGATGAGAGCTAGAATTGGTTAAATGGAATCAATTACATACAGTAATGGCGAAGTTCTTAGTTCAGGCTTGTAGCAATGATGGAGTAAACTGCAGGTTCAAATCAAGTCTCTGGAGTCCATCCACAGCTGGGATGGGTCATTCAGTCCTTTGTGTAGAGCTTTCGTTTGTAGTGAAGTCCCTCCAGAGGTAAGAAGCAGGACTGAAGACTAGATGGAGATGAGGCATCAGCCATTTATAATTTTTTCCAGGTGTAAGAACACCTCTTTGTTCTTACCGTGGAAAATTACAGCAAAATGGAGTCTGGAGTCACATGGGCAAGTTCCTGCACACCCTGCTGAGTTACAAGGCCTATCTGCAGTCTCTCAAGGGGTCAATTGTATATCTGATGGTCTTTAATGAGCCTTCAAGCAGGCTAGGCAGACCTAACACCAACTTGTCTGGGATATTTCCGAGAAGCAGAGCATAAGTTTGAAATACAGACAGTATAGAGCCAATATTAATAACTTTGACTACAAAATTGATACATGCATCTAGACAGCATAATCATAACCAGCAAACCATAACCTGGTCTTAGACACCTCATTTAACCCCTTTTATACAGGAGTTGGTGCCACTACAGTACTTTGGTTGCAACCATGTTCTATATAGTCCCAGTTCAATTCAATAATGTGACAAAACTCCATATTAATCTGCCTCAACAGTAACCCACTAGACCCCACTCCTCTCTCACTGCTGAGATAGAACCCAGGAGTCCTGACGGGGTCTCTCTCTCTACGGAGTTAGTAACAAAGTAAATATATATATTAAAACTTTAACCCTAACCAGCGTCCCTTATGTGACTTGCTACAAGATGTAAGACAATATTGTTTTTAGAGATGAGTGGGTCTAATACTTATTTAATTTTCTTTCCTTCATACAGGAATAAGATACAATGTTCTTATCAGCTATTTGCTAATTTATCTGCCAATAAGCTAGAGTTTTCAAGAGCATAAGTCGATCACGGTTAAAGTCACTACCCTAAAAAAATCTGAAATAGGTACATTCCAGCAGAGAGTGGGGGAGGGAGGTCGAAATGATCCAATGAGTGAAAAGGGGAGGGGAAAAGATGATCAAATAACAGGGGTGGTGCCTCATGGGGAAGAGGCATGGCAGAGGTGGAGTCTTGGCAGAAAAGGAAGAGTTTCAGGGGTCCATTTACCAGCAACTAGAAAGGTGGAAACCCAGTGAGTTGTACATAGACCGATTCCCCAGATTGTCAAACTGACTCAGCACAGTAAGGTCAGGAAAGGGTTTAATGTGTCTTTAGCTGCCCAATCAGTAATTCAGTGAAGAGGGTCCAGAGCCAAGTCCCCAGTCAGCTCTGCACAGAGCTCATTCTACTTGCCAGAGCACCAGGAGAAACATTTACACCCCTTTATGAGTGAAGAGCTGGAGCAGCCTGTCACGGAACTCTTTGGTCCTCAACCCGTAGATGAGGGGATGTAGCAATGGGGGCACCAGAAGGTACACATTGGCACTGAGAATGAAAAAATGCAAGGGAATATTGTGGCCAAAACGGTGTGTGAGGGAGGAGAAGAATTTTGGGGTGTAAAAAATTAAGATGGCACAAAGATGGGAGATGCAAGTCCCAAAGGTCTTAAGCCGGGCATCCTTTGTGGGGAGCCTGAAGATGGCCCTGAGGATTTGGATATAGGACACAGTCATAAAAAAACCATCCAGACCAGTCACCAATAATGCCACAGAGAGGCTGTAATAACTGCTGATGCGGATGTTAGCGCAGGCCAGTTTCACCACAGCTATGTGCTCACAGTACGAGTGGGGGATAATATTGGTTTTGCAATATGGCCACTGCCTCACCAGAAGGAGAGAGGGCAGTGACAGCATGCTACCACGCAGCATCACGACCAGGAGGATCTTGGCCACCACAGGGTTTGTCAGGATGGTGGAATGTCTCAAGGGATCACAGATGGCCACATAGCGATCAAAAGCCATGGCCACGAATATCCCAGATTCCATCAATGAGAAGCAGTGAATAAAGTAAATCTGGGTGAGGCAGGCACTGAAATCTATCTCTCTGGAATTAAACCAGAAGATGCTCAGTGTCTTGGGTAGGATTGATGTGGACAGGACCAGGTCAGTGACAGCCAGCATGCAGAGGAAATAGTACATGGGCACATGGAGGCTCGGCTCCATCTTCACAATGAACAGGATGGTGAAGTTCCCCAAGACAGCTAATACATATATGGTGCAGAAGGGGATTGAGATCCAGACATGGGCCATCTCCAGGCCAGGAATGCCCAGCAGGATGAAGGTGGAAGGGTTGGTGAAGCAGGTTATGTTAGAATCTGACATGCAGTAGGGGAGAAGGTGTCCAACTCTGACGCAGAACGGTATCTCCTGAATATGCCATATGTTTCCCGACTTCCTTTATATGCTCAGGGTCTAGGATGAAGGTTTCAATACAAATGTCTGGATGGAGAGACAAAGTTAATATGAGACACTACATGCACTACTGGAGGCTTTTCTCATAGGTGAAGCAGATCGGTTGCTCTTCACACACTGAAAAATGACTTTTTTACTATTCAGAAAAATGAATTATGAGCAATGACCCTACTAAAGCCAATTCCATAGTTGATGGTACTTCAAGCATCAATAATACCTACATGTCGTGATGTGGAAAACATTAATAGTCACCAGCAGGAAACAAGAGCATAGATACTGTTTTTCCTCATTGTTCCTTAATGCAATGAAAGCCAGGCTAGAGAGTCTATGCTGTAGGGAGTTCCTCATTCATCCAGGAACTGAAAATCTGAGAGTGGAAAAAAAAATCTTTGCTAAGACATGTGCCTGGGGAAACAGCCCAACTAGAACAGACCTCAGGGAAAAGACCTGTGTGTCACTGATAATAGCTCCACCGAAACACCTGCTCATTCACAGCAGTGACCAGAACAAAAACAATGTTCAGATACCTCAGTAATAGGATGGAGAATAACCTGATCTAGACATGAATTCAGTTTTGGCCACCCATTCTCTATTAAAGGATATAGCTTATAGAAAGGAAGTTTCTGAGACAGACTGTGAGAACGGGGGAGGCTGGCATATGTGGACAAAATGAAAAGTCTGAGACTATTTAGTTTTGAGAAGAGACAAAGAAATGAATGGAAATGATTCATTGAATTCATTCATTCAGATAGACCGAGAACAGTTCCCAAGCAGTAATATCTAGGAATACTTTATGCTTCAAAAAGGTCTAATCCCCAAAGATGAGGGAAATTATCAGCAAATCTGACTGAGAGGAAAAATGTAGAGAGAAAAATGGAAATGAAACTTGGGATTTCTTTAAGGAGAGTTTACTAGATAGCTAAAAAGTCACAATTCCAGAGTCAAGAGAGTGGACAACTTGGATAAAAACCCAGGTCAGTGGCAAAATAAAGGCAGCAACTAGGTGGTGGGGGAGCAATATATAGCAAACAGGAGAAAGGAAAAATAGATAGCAAGCAATACAAATCAGAATTTATGAAATTTGATAAGCGACATTAATGACATCAGGGAAAAATCCATGCTAGGGCAAAGCTACAGATCACCAAAAGGAGACTATTAAGCATTTTAAGAACAAAAGAAATCCTTGAAAAAGTTTTATGTCAATTATTAGGTGGAGGAAGGAAACTTGTTATGTTGCAGAAAAGATAGAAACAATTCAAAAAATAGTTTTGTTCTGCATTTGGAAAGAAGCAGTATAATGAACTCAGAGCTTCTGAGGGCAGGAAACAATTTTCAGTCGATTAGCAGGCAAGAAGGATGTTAAACAGCATCTACAGGAGAACCTTACAGTTATGAACACCAGAGTTACAAACTTACTGATCCATCCCTGACAGGTGTTGGTCTAACCTGCTTGTAAAAATATCCAATGATGGAGATTCCACAACCTCCCTGGCCAAGTTCATTCCAATGCTTAACCACCCTGAGAGTTAGGAAGTTTTTCCTAATGTCCAACCTAAACCTCCCTTGCTGCAATTTAAGCCCATTGCTTTGTGTAATATCCTCAGAGGTTAAGAAGAACAATTCTTCTCCCTCTTCCTTATAACAACCTTTTAGGTACTTGAAAACTGTTATCATGCCCCCTCTCCGTCTTCTCTTTTCCAGAATAAACAACCAGTTCTTTCAGTCTTCCCTCATAGGTAATGTTTTCTAGACCTTTAATCATTTTTGTTGCTCTTCTCTGGTCTTTCTCCAATTTGTCCACATCCTTTCTGAAATGTGGCTCACAAAACTGTGGACAATACTCTAATTGAATTGGAAAAAATTACTTCTCTTGTCTTGCTTACCACACTCCTGCTAATACATCCCAGAATGATGTTTGCTTTTTTTGCAACAGTGTTACACTGTTGACTCATATTTAGCTTGTGGTCCACTCTGACTCCTAGATCCCTTTCTGCAGTACCCCTTCCTAGACAGTCTTTTCCCATTCTGTATGTGTGCAACTGATTGTTCCTTCCTAAGTGGAGCACTTTGCATTAGTCCTTTTTCATTTTCATCCTATTAATTTCAGGCCCTTTCTCCCGTTTGTCCAGATCATTTTGAATTTATATTCTATCCTCCAAAGCTCTTGCAACGCCTCCCAGTTTGGTATCATCCACAAAGTGATAGGGGAGTAGTTCAAACAAAAGTCTAAAAATATAATTAATGCCAGTCAACAAAACAGTTTATGGAAAACTATTCTTGTCCAAGAAACCCAATTTCATCCTTTACTGAGAGTGTTCGTTCAATCTTTCGGAGGCATTTCATTTAGTGAGGAAAACAGTCAGATAAAAAATGAACACTATACAATATCAGCAGAGCACACGTTAAATGGACTAAAAAGTTGCTAACTGACAGATCTCAGAAAGCCGCTGTCAGTGGACCATTGTCAGTCAATGGAGGCTTTTGTAGTGGTGTTCTGCCGAAGCCTATTTTATATTTATATCCATGATCTGGAAGCAAATCGAAAATCATTGTAGGTAAAATTTGCGGATGACCAAAAGATTGGCAGAGTGGTTACAATTAGGAGGCCAGGGCAAGCATATCATCGATCAGGAACATTTGATGAGCTGGACCCATGCAAACAAAATGGTTTAGTGCTGTCAAATGCAAAGTCCTCTTCTCAAACAGGAAAGGCAGGACCGACCCATAGACTAGGGCATTGCATTATGGACCTGCAAAAGGATTTACTCATAGACTCATAGACTCATAGGTCAGAAGGGACCAATCTGATCATCTAGTCTGACCTCCTGCACAAGGCAGGCCACAGAACCCCACCCATCCAATTCTATACAACCCCTATCCCAGGACCGAGTTATTGAAATCCTCAAAAATGGTTTGAAGACCTCAAGCTGCAGAGACACCACCAGCAAGTGACCCGTGCCCCACGCTGCAGGGGAAGGCAAAAAACCTCCAGGGCACCTGCCAATCCGCCCTGGAGGAAAATTCCTTCCCGACCCCAAATATGGCGATCAGCTAAGCCCTGAGCATGTGGGCAAGAGTCACCAGCCAGCACCCAAGAAGGAGTTCTCCGCAGCAACTCAGTACCCATCGCATGCAACATCTCCCCGCAGACCATTGAGCAGACCTGTCTGGTGGTAATTCAAGATCAATTGCCCAAATTAACGATCCTATCATAACATCCCCTCCATGTACTTATCAAGCTTTGTCTTAAAGCCAGGAAAGTCTTTTGCCCCTACTACTTCCCTCGGAAGGCTATTCCAGAACTTCACTCCCCTAATGGTCAGAAACCTTCGTCTAATTTCAAGTCTAAACTTCCTAATATCCAGTTTATACCCATTCGTCCTCGTGGCTACATTAGTACTAAACTTAAATAATTCCTCTCCCTCCCTAACGTTAACCCCCTTGATATATTTATATAGGGCGAGCATATCCCCCCTCAGCCTTCTTTTGGCCAGGCTAAACAAGCCAAGCTCTTTGAGTCTCCTTTCATAAGGCAGTTTCTCCATTCCTCGGATCATCCTCGTAGCCCGTCTCTGAACCTGTTCCAGTTTGAATTCATCCTTCTGCGGAAAACTAACTCATTGTGAGCTCCCAATGTGATCCTGTGGCCAAAAGGGATGATGTAATCCTTAGATACATAAACAGGGAAGTGATGAGTTGGAGTAGGGTGCCATAAAAAAGATGGAGAAAAGTTTTTCTTTCTTTCCACAGCTGGCGGCACAACAGGACACAAGTCAATGTGTTCAAACTGCAGTATAACAGATTTAGATGATATATCAGGAAAAACTTGCTAACTGTAAGAACTGTAAGAACAGTAGAACAATGAAACAGATGCCTGGGGAGGTAACAGAAGCTCCTGTAATGGAGGTTTTCCAATAGATGCTGGATAGTCATCTGTCTGGGATGCAGCAAAGAATCCTGTGGCACCTTATAGAGTAATAGGCGTTTTGGAGCATGAGCTTTTGTGGGTGAATACCCACTTCGTCAGATGCAAGGTATTCACCCACGGAAGCTCATGCTCCAAAACGTCTGTTAGTCTATAAGGTGCCACAGGACTCTTTGCTGCTTTTGCAGATCCAGACTAAGACGGCTACCCCTCTGATGTCTGCAATGGTTTACACACAATATATCCTGCATCTCAGCAGGGTGTTAGACTGGATAACCCTTGTGCTCTCTTTTAACCCTGTGGCTCTATGATTCTATGATCTCAAATCCTAGTATATACCAGGCTTGAGTCAAACACAAGGCATTGGTATCAACACAGGGGTAACTGGGTGAAATTTAATCACCTGTGCTATACCGGAGCTCAGAATAGATGATCTAATGCTTCCTTCTGAGCACAAAGCCTAGGATTTATCAATAAAGGAAGTCAAACAGGCGTTTATATACACTCTGTCTCACAACATGCGAACAAGGGAACATTCAGTTACATTGAACGTCTGAACGTCTAACACTGATAAAAGAAAATAGTTACTGACGTTACTGGAGCAAAGAGCGTAGCTGCACGGGATTCACAAATGGATTAGCCATTGTAGGTGGTGATAGTGTCACCCCTTTTAATTAAGGCTGTCTGACACGGTCAATTGGGAGACCTCATTTGCAGTTGGTGATAAGTTTGCCTAACTTTAACAGTGACAAAGAGTTCTGTGGCACCTCATAGACTAACAGATGTATTGGAGCATGAGCTTTTGTGGGTGAATATCCACTTCGTCGGATGCATGATGAAAGCTTATGCTCCAAAACATCTGTTAGCCTATAAGGTGCCACAGGACTCTTTGCTGCTTTTACAGATCTAGACTAACACAGCTACCCCTCTGATACTTAATTTTAACCATTTGGACTGAAATTTCCCATGCTGGGTGTCAGCTTCCGGCTGAATTGTTTTTTTTGAAAGTTTCAGGCATAACAGTTCAGCCGACTTCTCAAATGAAGCAAGGAGACAAGATGCCTCGCCCATGTTGAAAAATTCCTATAATTGTTCCAGTGGAGAGCTCTTCCACCTCTCTACTTTCCAGCAGATAAAAATCAGAGCACAGCCCTCAGAATCCCCACCTGGTAGCAGCTAGAGCCCTGAAATAGAAGAGGAGGATGTGACAGTGTCTGCACATTTACATAGCTGGCTGCTTAGGTCTTAGTTTCAACTCCAAGAGAGTTTTCCCTCAGTGGGGCCTGAGCAAAGTACGGACCACAACCTCCAAATTTGTAAATCTGCTAACACCTTTCCTCCTGAAGGATCCCCTGTGCCAATGAAATGAAGCCAGTTTTGGGCTGGAGGATATCAGCCGGGGCACTCATCCCAAATGGCAAGGGCCCTGGGACGTTTAATAGTTGTGCAGTGTGGAAAGGACCACAGCCTTACTCTCTGTCCCACCATGCCCATGTTGCATTGGGTTTGTTGAGCAGGTGACTCCTCAGCAAGAGATGGTACCTGTGAATCCTGAGATGGAAGCTTCATCCCTGGGAATCCCCCTCGGTTAACCCTGTCCCATACGTCTCTTACCCCAACATCCACAGCGGCATCCCACGCTGAGAGCCAACACTGCGGTGTGTACTGTTTATAATATAGCTCTGTGCAATCCCAGGGGGGTTCACTCAGCCTCTAAAGGAACAGTGGCATCCGGACGTAAACAGGCTGGAGACAAGCCTGTCTGCACTTTTGTAGTCTTCATCCAGCTTTATGAGTAAACAGTAATTAAGAGACCTTCCCAAAGGGAGAAGAGAACTCTTGGGCTCTGTGCTGAGTCACAGAGGAATTGGCTGTTCTGTGTATTTGTATATATTTAACAATTATAGTTGATTAGGAAGAAAACTAGCGACAAATCTCTATAGGGTTTGTAAATGCCCAGTGTGGCTGGATAGAAAGTACACAGAGAAATCCGGAGACAGATGACTGAGGGGAGACACGAACACTTTCAGCAGGTACACAGGGCAGTTGCTAAGAGATTAGAGGTCAGAAATTCTCATCAGTAACTATCATCATGCTGTGTAGCACCACTCATTGAAGGATCTTAAAAATATCTTGCAAAGGAAAACCACTATGAACATATCCCCATTACATAGACAGGTAAACTGAGGCACTGGAAGACATGAATTGCCTATGGTCACACAGAGAAAGAGTGGCAGGATGACAGACATAACCGAGGAGTCCTGACTTCCTTTCCATAACTTTAGTCTCTCCATCACACCAAAAGGGAAATAGGCTCCCGCTCAGTTAGGGACTGTTCGTTGAGTGGGATGCAGAGGAAAGCCTGGATGAGGGATTCTGAGCCTTTGCCATCCTGGGGTTCTCAGAACGATCTTGAGTTTGCGAGCTCCTGCTCCTGGGACTCCACTACTGGTTCCACTCAGAAACCTGCCAGTGGATCACAGTCATTGAGATCACTTCGGGGGAAGATACTCTAAAAGCAACATCAACAGGATGTGCCTATGGATAGACGGCAGCCAGAGGCCTCACCTGAAGGCAGAGGTCTCCCCTTCCCCTCAAAGCAGCCATGAAACAAGTGGGGGAAGGGGCTAAAGGCAGAGTAGAGACTGGATTCGTGTTTGCACTGGATTTGTTCTGTTCCTCTTTGTCCATTTCCTCCCAGTCTCTCCCCGGTGGAATTGAAATCGAATGTTCCAGGCTGAGTCAGACTTTCCAGCACTTCTCCGGCTGGAGGGCACTTGGATTCCCACAGCTGAACTCGCTGTCTGCTCCTCTGGCTCATCGGGGGTATTTCTCCAGCATAGAGAACCTGGTTTTTTATGCCCTGAAACATGACTGAATGAATTCTCCTGACAAGGGCAACAGGGGCATCATGTCCTCCTGTATTCAAGTTACTAACACTCTGTAGCTGGCCAGCATGGCTTGACCTTTGTCTGTAGCTAAAGGCAAAGATGAGGGGTAGGCCCTGATTTACCTGCATTATTGTGTTGATTATTTATGATCATTATTTGTATTGTGGAAGCCTCCAGAGGCCCCACTCCAGTTCAGGGCCCCTTGTGCTGGGCTCTTCACACACATAGAAGGAAAAACAGCCCCTGTTTCAAGGAGCTTGTAAATGAAATTAAGATAAGACACAGCTACTATATTTAAACAGTCAGAAAAGAGATGGGGGAGTAATAGCACTAAGAATGGATGTTTACATAGGCTGCTGGGTGGGTGTGAGATAGTGGAAATGCACAGCCCTGCCCTGGCTGGTAGAAGTGCGTCCTGGGCTGTTAAGAGCAGATCACGTGTTCGGGGGACTAGACTGGGGCGAGTGAGAACCGGCCATAGAACAGTGGCTGCACCAGACATGCAGCTGGGAGTGGGTGACTCTCCGTTAGCTTCTGTAACCTACTTTAGTTCTAATCACACCTCCCTTCGGAGCACGCAGACTGAGCCTCCTTCTCATGAATTCCCAGGACAAGCCCCAGTACCAGAGAGGAAACCAGAGCAGAGGGCAAAGATAACAGGGCTGCAGTGAGGGAACAAAGGATCCATCCTGCAGATGGAACAACTGAAAGCCCTCAAGGAATTGAAACTCTCGCCTAATGCAGCAGAGTCCAGGAAGAGATTCAGGCAGAGTTTTGAGATATTTCTATGCAAACAGTTGGGTTTTGTAAGAAAGACAACCAGCGCTGAAATCAGGCTTTGTCTACATTAGCCCTTCTGTTGGTAAAACTTTTTTCAATTAGGGGTGTAAAAAAATCACCCAACTGAATGACAAAAGGCCACTGCAGACAGCACAAAGTCAGCAGGAGACGCTCATGCAGGGTAGTTTAATTATGCCGGTGGCAGGGCCGGCTCTAGGTTTTTTGCCACCCCAAGCAAAAGAAAAAAAAATCCTCCAAGAGTGAAAGTGCCACCCCTAGAATTGTGCTTCCCCAAGCACGTGCTTGGTTTGCAGGTGCCTAGAGCTGGTCCTGGCCGATGGGAGCATAGAGTGGTGATAGGGAGACCTTACAGCAGGGTAACTGCAGCCGTACAGCTGTGACGCAGTAAGGTCTGTAGTGTAGATACAGCCGCAGTCAGGCAGAGGGCAGCAAGTGTCCATTCTTCCTGGGTCAGCCCTCAGGTACACAGGAAGGTTTGCAAGTAAACAGAGCCATTCACAGGTCATTGATTCTGAAGCACCCTTAATGGCTTCCACTCAATATGTTCACATCAATGATACATGTTTATATCTTATTCTCCTGACTCCAGACATAGAACTAATACATGCAAACGAATGAGATGAACACATTTAGTAGATTACAAGCTTTCTAATGACACCATACAAAAGACCATTTGTATAAAGCATATTCCAGTTACATCATGTTCACATACATAAGCATATTTCTATAAAACATATGGAGTGCAACGTCACGTTTATAGCTTCACATACAATGATAACAATACATACAATCCGACAGGATAGAGATGAGGCCTACTGGAATGGTGACAAGGATTGTAGCTTGGTCCCACAAAGCTTTCTGCAGGGCTGTCAAGCCAGCATGAATTAGAATCATAGAAGATGCAAGAAGTATGGGTAATAAGCAGGAAGAACTGGAAGTGCTAATAAATAAATACAACTATGACATTGTTGGCATTACTGAAACTTGGTGGGATAATAAACATGACTGGAATGTTGGTGTGGATGGGTATTGTTTGCTCAGGAAGGATAGACAGGGGAAAAAGGGAGGAGGTGTTGCCTTATATATTAAAAATGTACACGCTTGGACTGAGGTGGAGAGGGACATAGGAGATGGAAGTGTTGAGAGTTCTGGGTTAGGCTAAAAGGGGTAAAAAACACGGATGATGTCGTGCTGAGAGTCTACTACAGGCCACCTAATCAGGTGGAAGAGGTGGATGAGGCTTTTTTCAAACAACTAACAAAATCATCCAAAGCCCAAGATTTGGTGGTGACGGGGGACTTCAACTATCCAGATATATGTTGGGAAAATAACACCGCGGGGCACAGACTATCCAATAAGTTCCTGGACTGCATTGCAGAGAACTTTTTATTTCAGAAAGTTGAAAAAGCTACTAGGGGGGAAGCTGTTCTAGACTTGATTTTAACAAATAGAGAGGAACTCGTTGAGAATTTGAAAGTAGAAGGAAGCTTGGGTGAAAGTGATCATGAAATCATAGAGTTTGCAATTCTAAGGAAGGGTAGAAGGGAGTACAGCAAAATAGAGACAATGGATTTCAGGAAGGCAGATTTTGGTAAGCTCAGAGAGCTGATAGGTAAGGTCCCATGGGAATCAAGACTGAGGGGAAAAACAACTGAGGAGAGTTGGCAGTTTTTCAAAGGGACGCTATTAAGGGCCCAAAAGCAAGCTATTCTGATGGTTAGGAAAGATAGAAAATGTGGCAAAAGACCACCTTGGCTTAACCATGAGATCTTGCGTGACCTACAAAATAAAAAGGCGTCATATAGAAAATGGAAACTAGGTCAGATTACAAAGGATGAATATAGGCAAATAACACAGGAATGCAGAGGCAAGATTAGAAAGGCAAATGCATAAAATGAGCTCAAACTAGCTATGGGAATAAAGGGAAACAAGAAGACTTTTTATCAATACATTAGAAGCAAGAGGAAGACCAAGGACAGGGTAGGCCCACTGCTCAGTGAGGAGAGGGAAACAGTAACGGGAGACTTGGAAATGGCAGAGATGCTTAATGACTTCTTTGTTTCGGTCTTCACTGAGAAGTCTGAAGGAATGTCCAATACAGTGAATGCTTACGGGAAGAGGGTAGGTTTAGAAGATAAAATAAAAAAAGAGCAAGTAAAAAATCACTTAGAAAAGTTAGATGCCTGCAAGTCTCCAGGACCTGATGAAATGGACCCTAGAATACTCAAGGAGTTAATAGAGGAGGTATCTGAGCCTCTAGCTATTATCTCTGGGAAATCATGGGAGACGGGGGAGATTCCAGAAGACTGGAAGGGGGCAAATATAGTGCCCATCTATAAAAAAGGAAATAAAAACAACCCAGGAAACTACAGACCAGTTAGTTTAACTTCTGTGCCAGGGAAGATAATGGAGCAGGTAATTAAGGAAATCATCTGCAAACACTGGGAAGGTAGTAAGGTGAAAGGGAATAGCCAGCATGGATTTGTAAAGAACAAATCGTGTCAAACTAATCTGATAACATTCTTTGATAGGATAACAAGCCTTGTGGATAAGGGAGAAGCGGTGGATGTGATATACCTAGACTTTAGTAAGGCATTTGATACGGTCTCGCATGATATTCTTATAGATAAACTAGGAAAGTACAATTTAGATGGGGCTACTATAAGGTGGGTGCATAACTGGCTGGATAACCGTACTCAGAGAGTAGTTGTTAATGGCTCCCAATCCTGCTGGAAAGGTATAACAAGTGGGGTTCTGCAGGGGTCTGTTTTGGGACCAGCTCTGTTCAATATCTTCATCAATGATTTAGATGTTGGCATAGAAAGTACGCTTATTAAGTTTGCAGACAATACCAGACTGGGAGGGACTGCAACTGCTTTGGAGGACAGGGTCAAAATTCAAAATGATCTGGACAAATTGGAGAAATGGTCTGAGGTAAACAGGATGAAGTTCAATAAAGATAAATGCAAAGTGCTCCACTTAGGAAGGAACAATCAGTTTCACACATACAGAATGGGAAGAGACTGTCTAGGAAGGAGTATGGCAGAAAGAGATCTAGGGGTCATAGTAGACCACAAGCTTAATATGAGTCAACAGTGTGATACTGTTGCAAAAAAAAGCAAACGTGATTCTGGGATGCATTAACAGGTGTGTTGTAAACAAGACATGAGAAGTCATTCTTCCGCTTTACTCTGCGCTGGTTAGGCCTCAACTGGAGTATTGTGTCCAGTTCTGGGCACCGCATTTCAAGAAAGATGTGGAGAAATCGGAGAGGGTCCAGAGAAGAGCAACAAGAATGATTAAAGGTCTTGAGAACATGACCTATGAAGGAAAGCTGAAGGAATTGGGTTTGTTTAGTTTGGAAAAGAGAAGACTGAGAGGGGACATGATAGCAGTTTTCAGGTATCTAAAAGGGTGTCATCAGGAGGAGGGAGAAATCTTGTTCACCTTAGCCTCCAATGATAGAACAAGAAGCAATGGGCTTAAACTGCAGCAAGGGATATTTAGGTTGGACATTAGGAAAAAGTTCCTAACTGTCAGGGTAGTTAAACACTGGAATAGATTGCCTAGGGAAGTTGTGGAATCTCCACCTCTGGAGATATTTAAGAGTAGGTTAGATAAATGTCTATTAGGGATGGTCTAGACAGTATTTGGCCCTGCCATGAGGGCAGGGGACTGGACTCAATGACCTCTCGAGGTCCCTTCCAGTCCTAGAGTCTATGAGTCTATGAGTCTAAATTAGGGTTGGAAGAGAGCTCAGGAGGCTCATCTAGGCAAACCCACTGCTGAAAGCAGGATCAAACGCAACTAAATCATCCCTGCCAAGGCTTTGTCAAGCTGAGCCTTAAAAACCTCTGAGGAAGGAGATTCCACCAGCTCCCTAGACAACCCATTCCAGTGCTTCACCACCCTCCTAGTAAAATAATGTTTCCTAATATCCAACCTAGACCTCCCCCACTGCAACTTGAGATCATTGCTTCTTATTCTGTCATCTGCCATCACGCAAAACAGCTGAGCTCCTTGCTCTTTGGACCCACTTTTCAGTTAATTGAAAGCAGCTATCAAATCCCCTCTCTTCTCTTCTGCAGACTAAATAAGCCCAGTTTCCTCAGCTCAGCCACCCCTCATAAGTCATGTGTCGAAGCCCACTAATCATTTTTTGTTTCCCTCCACTGGATTCTCTGCAGTTTGTCCATTGTTCACTCTAGCAATAAATTCACATGAGAAGAGTACAACCTTCAGCTGGACTGATTCTGTTGTGTCTAATGTCTCTATTTGCAGGATTCACAATTAGAGCAAAGCTGCCCTTCTGGAGTGCTGGGAGACTCAGGGCTGAGCCTTGCATATTCCTGCGATAGATATGTCCATTCTCATGGCCCTGCCTTTTGGAGGAAGGACACAGAAGGTTCATACCAGAGGTCTAACCTGGGTGCCTCTGATCCCAGGAGTTCCATGGACATTCATAGAATATCAAGGTTGAAAGGGACCTCAGACGGTCATCTAGTCCAACCCTCTGCTCAAAGCAGGACCAATCCCCAGACAGATTTTTGCCCCAGATCCCTAAATGCCCCACCCGACCAAGGATTGAACTCACAACCCTGGGTTTAGCATTAATGGGAGCTTTGCACAAAAAAGCACCCAAAGGAATGAGACCAAATGATTTCATGATGAGAATGGAGGGCACGCTTGCCAGCTTCCCCTCCAGTGACATTCTCTCTCCTCCATCTAGTGTCTGTGGGTTTGTCAACAATGCAGCTGGAGATGTCACTCCGAACTCTGATAGAGCCTGTATGCTAAACACAGCAGGGTAGCCTTGATGGTGCAGGGGCCAGGTTCAAGCCTTTTGGAACCCAAAGCTGTGTTTTTGGGAGGCTGGCCTGTTCCATGGCTTGTGCTGTGGCTGCTACACTTCTACTTGTAATGAGCGAGCTGGGTTAGAGCTGGTGTGGGTACAGCTGCGCGAGTTGGGATTTACACCTCCAGACATAGCCTGCCTTTTTTTAAAGAAACCCTTTTGGTAACTTTACTCCACGCCATCAGTAGTAACCATGCCAGCATTCACAGCTCAGCCTTCAATGAAGGAGCCATGAGCAGAGTTTTGCCAGCTATCCAAGTGCAATGTACTAATTGCTTTGTGCATGCTAGGAAAACTTCCACCAGCTCCTAGTCTGGATTTTCTAGGGTCGCTGGGTGCAAAGTCAAGCTTGGAGCTTGTGCAAACATGGGGTTGTGCTGGTTCAATGTTGGGTGCAATTTTAAACTCATTCAGTTAAATTGGTACGAAAGACTTTGTACACGGTTTGATTGCTGTTTAGTTTAACAAGATTAGGGAGAGTTTTAAGCTACAAAAAAGTGTCTACACAAGGATTTACATCTCTTTAATTAAACCAGTTAGTTACAATGGTGCATGTCTGTGGGCTTGTCTTCCTGTACAGTGCTAGAGCATGTAACTGCCTGAAGATATTGTCATCAAATTTTCAATCCAATGCAGATGGATTCAATGATACACTGACAATAACCTTCCAGCAAAATTCTACCTTAAGCCAGGTACAAGCAGGTGCTGTTGGATCCAGTGGGATCTAGATGGGAGACACCTTGTGAGGCAGAATCAGACCTTGACAAAGAACAACATGGTCACATACTATCAACCCACCAATTTTACCTGGACTACACAGGGGTCTCTGCCACAAAGGGGAGAGCTGGGAAACCTACAGGAGCTCTGTTACCCAGGATTGTCAAAACCCCCAGTGGGGACAACTTCACTATTTCACTTCCGGTGGTGTGAAGGATGAATCAACAGGAACTCAGGGATCCGGTTTGATCAAGGAGTAATGCAAGTCATATGCTCTTGTCTAACACTGTTGTTAATTACATGTAAGTGCACAGAGACATAAGCAAGAGGTTTAGACCATCCAGATATTCACCTATATTCTTAGACAGTACTGAGTAATCAGAGACATGCCACGCTGGCCAAACAACTCCCTGTTGGGTGTAAAGATATCAGGAAACCATTTCTCCCAGGATGGCTCCTGAGGACTGTTACCAAGTACATTTTATTATTTAATTTTTAAATAACTTTTATAAAACATATAAGTCATAATGACCCTTATTAAGTTATTACTTTTTAAAATTTTGAATAAACATTTATTATTAATGGCATCTAGACTTAAGGATGTTTATTCATTTATTTATTTTTGTTATTTTTAGTTATTTACATTTTTCATACTGATTAGAAAAAATGCCAGTACTTCTGACCTTGCTTCTGCAAGCCTGTCCCCAAATTAACCCAAACCCAAACAAACCTCAGTTTATCAGGGACATCACCAAAGGAATCTGTCAAGCACTAGAATTTAAGCAGAGACTGCACGTAGCAGGGCACCCTCAAAGTTCAGGTCAAATAGAAAAATTTAACTGCACTCCTAAAACTGCTCCAAAAAAAAAGTAGTGAACTAGCAGTGTAATGACTGGGATCAGCAGCTGCCATTTAGTTTTATGGCCATAAAAGGTTCTGTGGTCCCCCATGGAGTTATCTCATTCAAGGCAATGAATGGAAGAGACATGTTCCTTCCAGAACAATGGTGGGTAGATGGCACACCACATAATAACCTCAAGTCTTACAGACCAAGGGATGCAGCAGCTCTTAAAAGTTGTTGCTAGTACTTCTAGGCAGGTTTCTGTGGGTCCGTTCCTGTTGGAATGACCAGGAACTGGCAATGCATGATAGTTTGGACTACTAGAGAATCCCAACCACTTTTGAGCAAACGTCATCGCTATTATGCATTCACATGGACTTGCTGGAAAAACATATTTGTTAATAAAAAGAAATCAAGACTACCCGGATAGTGGCTGTCACTGGGTAGAATCTGTCAGGCTGCTCATGAATCGTAGCAAACCCAATTGCATTCACTTTTGGAATGACGTCCCTAAGCGAACAACCCCGGGACAAAGATAATCCATTGTAGGCTGTAATAGTCCCCCTTGTTTCCAAATGCTAAAAATAAATAAAAAAAATTAAAAATTAAAAAAAAATAAAAATGCAAAATTGCAAATAAAATGTAAAATTCTTTTGTCTTGCACTTAAAAAGCCCCAGGATTTCAGACGGTTTACAAAAAAAAGTTTTAAAAAAGCATGTTTAAATGGTCATAAAGACCTCAATTTTGTTGTTACTTTATAAACTTTTCATAAATGTTTATTATCAGAGGAGTCAAGATCGGTGGTTCTCAATGAGTCGCCAGGGCTGGCTTAGACTTACTGGGTCCTAGGGCTGAAGCCCGGGGCCGACTGCCCAGGGCCTGAGTCCAAGGACATCAGCCCCGGGTGGGAGGGCTCAAGCCATTAAGCTCTCAGCTTTGTCGCCCCCCCCACACCCCTGCACAGAGTGGTGGGTTTCAGGCTTTGCTCCCTGCAACCGGGACAGTGGGGTCTGCGTGGGCTCAGGCTTCAGTCCCTCCCCTGGGGGTTGTGAAATAATTTTTGTTTGCCAGGAGGGGATCACAGGCAATGAAGTTTGAGAACCCCTGGGCTAGTCTTAAGGTTGTTTATTTACATTTAAAAAAATAATTTGTTATTTACTTTTTTTATATTAATTAGCAAAAATCTTATGACCTCACTTCTGAAAGCCTGTCTCCAAATTAACTCTTAACTAAATGGTATTCTATTTTATTAATTCACTTTGGTGGAATGCACATAATATGGTTGCAACTAGCTGGATCAAATTCTGGGATATATACTCCACTTAAATACAGGGCGACACCACCTTGTGGGAAAGGGAAATTCACACTGAATTCACATTTCCCAGCCAAGTCCCACTGAATAACCCAGCCCCTTCTGTGCAGTTAAAGGAAGATGAAACTATGAGGGTCCCCCAGGCTAAGTGCCTTTCCTGCAGACCAACCTTCTAGACATGCAGCTCTCACAGCTCTCTCCCCAGATCCTGAGCCTGCCCCTCTCTGAGCTTCCCTGACCGGGGACAACCTGTGAGATCTCCCCTCCTAGTTTCAGCTCTGTGCTTCCTCTGGGCTGTTATGTGGGGCAGGTGCCACTAATCATGGCCATTTCTGGGCTCCAAAGCCCTGCACTCACCCAGCTCCTGCTCAGCAGACAGGGGCTGCCCGGGCCAGCGGGAGGTGTCCTGAGAGAATCTGTGAAGTGCCAGAGAAGCGCTGGGCAGGGAGGTTTATAGCCATCGCTGTGGGGTCCCAGCTGGATTTCTGCCTCACCTGAGAAGCTGCAGCTTCACAAAGACTGTGAGACTGACAAACAATTCCCTGCTCTTCCCCCTGTCTGGGTGTATGGTACTCCAAGGGGGCTGGGGAGGGTCATGTGCCAGGGAAAAGCAGAGAAAATGGGGAAACTCATAATTATAAAACAAACTAAAAGCCATGCAGAGTCTGTCAAGTGTCATGAACTCTAGGAGCCCGTTCAAGTGATGTATGTTCTTGGAGTCATTCATAGATTTGACTGCAAGAATATCGCTGTCTGTGGGTTGGTTGCAGAAATCACAACTCTTGATAGTTGCTGCAAATTTGAGTGGCATTGCTACCCTATAGGCCAGATCACAATGCCACTCACTCTCACTGGATTGAGTCAGCTCCGCCTGCAGATGTGGGCTGTGCCCCTCAAGAAGCAGCATGGCTCCTGTGTGACCTTGGGGATTTCACAGTGCATGGCTCCTCCAGACCTGTTGGCTTTTCCCCAACCTTTAGTTGAAAAAATCCTCCATAACCTTTTTAATTTTACGTGCCTGTGAGCGCATCCCTCCTGTATGGGTCACTCATTCTCCAAAAGGTTCTCCAGTTCTTATTAAACCTAAACTCCTACTACTTACATCATTATGTCATTTCCAGATTGAGACCCAGCAGCTCTGCCTGTTTTACTTGTCCTGAGCATAGAACTGGAAGGGTTTCAGAGAATGATTCTATGGAGGTTCTGAAATTTAATCTCTTACCTAGCAGTTTAAATTTGGCCTCCAGGACTCGAGGACCTCTCACTTATCTTTCCTTATGTCATTGTTACCTACCTGTACCACAACCACTGGCTCCTCCCCAGAACTACCTGTAAGGCTATGTAGATGTTTTGTGAGATCCACTACCTTCATACCCAGCAGGCAATTCACCATGTGGTTCTTCTGGTTATCATAAACCCAACTATCTATATTTCTAATAATGGGAATCCCCACTACTTTTGCCTGTCTCTTCCTATAACTGGGGTCCCAACCCCCAGAGTGCAATAAGATATCATGACATCATCTAGAAAGTGGGTACCAACTATGGGATTGTTTCTCTGCTATCATTAAAGTTCAGTATGTATCAGCCTGTTAGGTGTCTCTGAATCCTTCTGTTTTTCTAACTAGATAACTTGAATGTGTAACAACTTGGTCATCTGGCTGTTGCACCAACTGTCTCTGGTCATTTTGGAATCTTTTCATCTTATTCTTATTATTCTCCATCTACCATCTTTGCTCTGTTCATTGCGCCTTCCGAGGAGCAAACAGTAGATGTTGATGGTTTGTGTTGGACTCTTCATTGTGAGTCTCTATTAGAGATGATTTGGGCTCTAAAATATTTTTCTTTACCACAACTGCAGTTGCCCATTCTTTTCTCCATCCACTTTCACACAAACACAGTCAGCAGGTTCTAGTCTCAGCAGTTTTTGAGTGACATCTGTGGTAAAAGTGTTTGTTAGCTCGCTTTTGCCTTTTTATCTGATCTGGGGACTCTTCATGCCTGGCCACTTTGGAGTGGATTTTCCTGGAACAGGGGGAAGTTCTGGAAGACTGAAAGAAATCTGGTGCTTGGCCAATATTTAAAAATGGTCAGTTAGATTGTGACCCTAGCCCTATAGTCTTCACAGAATTATACTTATGATATCAATATGGCATAACTAAGATATGTTTTATGCAACCTAGGTCATGTGAGGTATCATTGGAAACATTATGATTCACTGAATAAGATTATCCTATTTGTATGCATGTATCATTTTTGTATCTCAAGTAAGGAATATGGCCTATGTACCCTGATTCTATGATTCTATGTAAATTAAACTAAATAGTAACAAGTTAGCAGGACCAGATGGTATTCACCCAGTAATTCTGAAGGAACTCAAATGTGAAATTGCAGAAGTACCAATTGTAGTCTGTAACCTTGTCATAAACAGATAGCTAAGGGTTAATGTTCTTTCACCTGGAAAGGGGTAACAAGTAACACCTGACCAGAGGACCAATCAGGAAACAAGACTTTTTCAAATCTGGGTGGAGGGAAACTTTGGGTGTGAGTCCTTTGTTCTTGGTCTGTTCTTTTCTCGGCTCTGAGACTGACCACAGGAATCTCCAGGCTTTCTAATCTTCTGTTTCCAGGTTGTAAGGACAAGGATAGTATGACAATAGGTTTATATTGTTTTTTTTTGTATTTACATGTGTGTAGTTGCTGGAGTGTATTCTTTTTGGATAAGGCTGTTTATTCATTTTTTCTTTTAAGCAATTGACCCTGTATATTGTCACCTCAATACAGAGACTATTTTTAATGTCTTTTTCTTTCTTTTTTATATAAAGCCTTCTTTTTAAGACCTGTTGGAATTTTTCTTTAGTGGGGACTCCAGAGAATTGAGTCTGCCGCTCACCAGGGGATTGGTGGGAGGAAGAAGTCAGGGGGAAAAATCTCTGTGTTAGATTTACTAAGCCTGACTTTGCATACCCTCTGGGTGAGGGGGAGAGAGGTTAGATCTCTTGGTGCTTGTGTTTCAAGGACTTGAAGCAGGGAGGGTGGAATCCCTTTGTTTAGATTCACGGAGCTTGCTTCTGTATATCTCTCCAGGAGCCCAGGGAGGGAACACCTGGAGGGGAGGAGGGGGAAGGGAAATGGTTTATTCCCCTTTGTTGTGAGACTCAAGGAATCTGAGTCTTGGGATCCCCCAGGGAAGGTTTTGGGGAGACCACAGTGAGCTAGGCACTGTATAATTCCTGGCTGGTGGCAGCAAATACCAGGTCCAAGCTGGTAACTAAGCTTGGAGGTTTTCATGCTAACACTCATATTTTGGACGCTAAGGTCCAGATCTGAGAAGAAATGTTATGACAAACCTATTATTTAGATCAGCTTCTGTACCAAATGACTGAAGGATAGCTAATGTGATGCCAATTTTTTTAAAGGGGATCCAGAGGTGATCCCAGCAGTTACGGGCTGGAAGCTTGACTTCAGTACTGGGGAAACTGGTTGAAATTATAGTAAAGAACAAAATTATGGGACACATAAATGAGTATAATTTGTTGGGGAGCAGTCAACATGGTTTTTTAAAGTGAAATCATGCCTCACCCATCAAGTAGAATTTTTGGCAGGGTCAACAAACATGTGGACAGTGGGGATCCAGTGGATAGAGCGTACTTAGATTTTCAGAAAGCCTTTGACAAAGTCTCTCACTAAAGTCTCTTAATCAAAGTTAGCTGTCATGGGATCAGAGGGAAGGTCCTCGCATGGATTGGTAACTGGTTAAAGGACAGGAAACAAAGGGAAAGAATAAAATGTCAGTTTTCAGAATAGAGGAAGGCAAATAGAGGTGTCCCCCAAGGCTCTCCACTGAGCTCAGTCCTTCTCAATATGTTCATAAATGATCTGGATAAAAGGGAAAACAGTGAGGCTGCAAAATTTCAGAGGATATAAAATTGATCAAGATAGTAAAGTCTCAGGCACATGCAAAGATCTACAAAAGGATCTCTCAAAAGAGAGTGACTGGGCAACAAAATTGAAGATGAAATTCAATGTTGATAAATGCAAAGTAATGACCAATGAAAAACATAATCCCAAATATACATATAAAATGATAGGGACTAAATTGGCTGTTACCACTCAAGAAAGAGATCTTGGAGTCATTGGGTTTTACAGAGGTTCAACTTAAATGTATACCCCAATTTAAAAAACATAGTAAGAGAACCAAAAAAAAAGCCAAGGTGGTTAAATAAGAAAGTAAAAGAAATAGTGAGGAGCAAAAAGGCATTCTTTAAAGAGTGGAGGATAAATCCTAATGAGGAAAATAGAAAACAGCATAAACTCTTGCAAATTAAGTGTAAAAATATAATTAGACAAGCCAAAAAAGAAGTTGAAGAACAGCTAGCCAAAGACTCAAAAAGTAATAGCAATTTTTTTTTAAATACATCAGATGCAGAAAGCCTGGTAAACAATCAGTGAGGCTACTGAACGATTGAGATGCTAAAGGAGCACTAAAAGACGATAAGGCCATTGCAGAGAAACTAAATGAATTCTTTGCATCGGTCTTCACTGTTGAGGATGTGAGGGAGATTTCCAGACCTGAACAACTCTATTTGGGTAACAGATCTGTCCCAAATTGAGGTGTCATTAGAGAGGCTTTGGGAAAAAAATGACAAACTAAACATTAATAAGTCTCCAGGGCCTGATCGTATTCACTCAAGAGTTCTGAAGGAACACAAATGTGAAATTGCAGGACTACTAACTGTCATCTGTAACCTACTGTTTAAATCAGCTTCTGTACCAAATGACTGGAGGATAGCTAATATGATGCCAATTTTTAAAAAGGGCTCTAGAGGTGACTCTGGCACCTACAGGCCAGTAGCTCTCACTTCAGTACCAGGCAAATTGGTTGAAACAATCGTAAACTTGTTGAAACTATGGTAAGAACAAAATTGTCAGACACATAGATGAAGATAATTTGTTGGGAAATAGTTAACATGTTTTTTGTAAAGGGAAGTCATGCTGCACTAATCTGGCAGAATTCTTTGAGGAGATCAACAAGTATGCAGACAAAGTAGATCCAGTGGATATAGTGCATTTAGATTGTCAGAAAGCTTTTGACAAGGTCCCTCAATAAAGGCTTTTAAGCAAAATAAGCATTTATGGGATAAGAGAGAAGATTCTCTTATTTATTGGTAACGTGTTAAAAGATAGGAAACGAAGGGTAGGAATAAATGGTCTGTTTTCAGAATGGAGAGAGGTAAATAGTGGCGTCCCCCTGGGGTCTGTACTGAGCCCAGTCCTATATAACATGTTCATAAATTATCTGGAAAAAGGGGTAAACAGTGAGGTGGTAAAATTTGCAGATGATATAAAAGGATCTCACGAAACTGAGTGACTGGGCAACAAAATGTCAGATAAAATTTAATGTTGATAAATGCAAAGTAATGCACATTGGAATGATGGGATCTAAATTTGCTGTTACTACTCAAGAAAGAGATCTTGGAGTCATTGTGGATAGTTCACTGAAATCATCCACTCAAAGTGCAGCGGCAGTCAAAAAAGCTAACAGAATGTTGGGGATCATCAAGAGAAGAACAGATAATAAGACAGATATTACCTCTCTATATATCCATGGGACGCCCACACCTTGAATGTGGTCGCTCCATCTCAAAAAAGATATACTGGAATTGGAAAAGGTTCAGAAAAGGGCAACAAACATGATTAGGGGTATAGAACATTTTCCATAGGAGGAGAGATTAATAAGACTGCAATTTTTCAGCTTGGAAAAGAGGTGACTAAGGGAGGATATGACGGAGGTCTATAAAATCATGAGTGGTATAGAGAAAATAAATTAGGAAGTTTTATTTACTCCTTCTCACAATACAAGAAAAAGAGCCCACCAAATGAAATTAATAGGTGGCAAGTTTTAAACAAACACAAAATATTTTTCACGTAACGCACCATCAACTTCTGTAACTCCTTGCCAGAGGGTATTGTGAAGGCCAATACTATAAGAGAGTCCAAAAGGGAGCTAGATAGATTCATGGAAGATAGGTCCATCAATGGCTACTAGCCAGGATTAGCAAAAATGGTGTCCCTAGCCTCTGTTTGCCAGAAGCTGGGATTGGGTGACAGAGCATGTATCACTTGATGATAACCTGTCTGTTCATTCCCTTTGGGGTACTTGCCATTGGCCACTGTCAGAGGACAGGTTATTGGGCTAGACAGTCCTTTGGTCTGACCCAATATGGCTGTTCTTATGTTCTTATTCATTATCTTGTTCATTCCCTCTGGGGCAGCTAACATTGGCCACTGTCCGAGGACAGGATTCTGGGCTTTTTGTCTGACCCACTATGATGGTTCTTATATTCTTATGTTCTTATTAGTTACAAAAGTGTTTGAACCAGGACAACACCCACCAGACAAAATGCAATCAGTCTGGTTGGTTAGTCAATAAACTCAAGTTGCAATGCGGGAGGTCTAGGTTGGATATTAGGAAACAGTATTTCACTAGGATGGTGGTTAAGCACTGGAATGGGTTACCTAGGGAGGTGGTGAATCAGCATCCTTAGAGTTTTTTAAGGCCTGGTTTGACAAAGCCTTGGCTGGGATGATTTAGTTGGTGTTGGTCCTCCATTGAGTAGAGGATTGGACTAGACGACCTCCTGAGGTCTCTTCCAACCCTGATATTCTATGATTCTATGATTAGGAGGACAGTAAGTCTTTGAAGATGTTAATCTCCCTCCTTCCTGAGAAGTTTCCTGGGATGCTGCTCTGACACTGCAAGATGAGATGATCATGTCACCGGGTACTGGATACCATCTTCGACTTTCAGTGTTTTTGCACTAAGAGGGTTTGGGGTCAAAATGGGAAAAAAAGGATTCCCAACATATGCAAAACCTATCTAAGGCTGGGGAGTGAGTTAATCTTGGTTCATTCTTCACTGAATCCCACCTAGGATGACACTTGGAAACATCTAAGAAACAAAGGGAAGGGGAAAGAGAGGGAAGTACTGAACCCGGGCTGGGGTTAGTGTCTGGCTGTCTAAGATATACCTGGAATTTTAAGCTGCAAACAGGAGCAGTTTGTCTTCAAGAAATTCTGCAACCTACCTAAAGCAACATTTAGGGAGAAAAAATACTATTTGTAGCCAATGTGTTTACTGCATTAAGTCTAGTTTGAGGGTTTGCTTTATTTGCTCAGTAATCTGCTTTAATCTGTTTGATATTACTTATAATAACTTAAAATCTACTTTTTGTAGGTAATAAACTTGGGGTTTTTTTGTTTACTCTATAACCAGTTTGTGTAATTCTTAACTGGGGGTGGGCAAAAAGCTGTGCATATCTTCCTCCACATTGAGGGAGGGAGCGAATTTCATTCGTTGACACTATATAGTCTTCTGTGCAAGACAAGACAATAAATGCCCTTTTGGGTTTACACTCCAGAGGAGGCATGTAAATGAGTGCTGGGCAATCCCCAAGCTGAGTCTTCCCACACAGAGCTGATCTCAGCGTCCATGTTTCTTTTCAGCTGGGTGTATCCCTACTCGTGTGCGCGACAGGAGGATTGAGAGCCTGGCACAGCAGGACAGGATTGGGGAGCCCAGACTGCTAGAACGAGTGGGGTCAATGGTAACCTAGGACACCAGGTGGCAACCTGTCACAGGAATGACCTAGGTAATTATAGGGATGAGATTTCAAGTTTGGTGGATAAAGATAATGATGTTGATGTAATATATTTAAATTTCTATAAGGCATTTGACTTGGTACTGCATCATATTTTGCTTAAAACATAGAAAATATAAAATTAACATGGCCCACATTAAATGGATTAAAAAGCTAACTAATAGATCCCAAAATATAACTGTAAAGGGAGAATCATCATCAAGGAGTGCATTTCCAGTGGGGTCCCAGAGAAATCAGTTCTGGGCCCTATGCTATATAACATTTTCACCAATGACCTGAAAGAAAACATAAAATCATTATGAGTAATGGTTTCAGATAACATACAAATGGTGAGAGTGGCAAATAATGAAGAGGACAGGTCACTGATACAGAGTGATCTCATTGCTTTATATACTGGGAGCAAGCAAACACGATGTGTTTTAATATAGCTAAATGTAAATGCATGCATCTAGGGTCAAAGAGTGCAGGCCATGCTTATAGGATGGGGGATTCTATCCTGGGAAAAAGTGACTCTGAACAAGATTGGGTGTCATGGTGAAAAAACAGCTTAATATGAGTTCCCAGTGCAAGACTGCAGCCAAAAGGACAAATGCATCTCGGGTGAGCATAGAGAGGTTATTTTACCTCTGTATTTGGCACTACTGTGACCACTGCTGGAATCCCGTGTCCAGTTCTGGAGTCCACAATACAGAAAGGAGGTTGATAAGTTGAAGAGGGTTCAGAGTAAAGCCACAAGAATGATTAGAAAACCTGCTTTATAGCGATAGACTCAAGGAGCTCCATCTATTTAACTTAAGAAGGAGACGGCTAAGGGGGACTTGATCACAGTCTGTAGGTACCTGTATGGGGAGCAAATATTTAATACTGGGCTCTTCAATCTTGCAGAAAAAGGTAATATTTGGAAGTTTAAGCTAGACAATTTTGGGATGGAAATAAAGTGTACATGTTTAACAGTGAGGATAATTAACCACTGAAACAATTTACTAAAGGTTGTGGTGGATTCTCCATTACTTACAATTTTTAATTCAAGACTGGATGTTTTTCTAAAAGATCTGCTGCAATAAATTTTTGGGGAAGTTCTCTGACCTGTGTTAGGGAGGTCAGACTAGATCAGAGGTGGACAGACTATGGCCCACAGGGCCATCCTGTCCGGACCTTGAGCTAGCCCCCAGCCCCTCCCTTGCTCTCCTCCCACCCCCACAGCCATGCTGCCGGGCAGGCAGCGCAGCTGGCTCCAGTCGGGTGGCGGGGCTGCGAGCTCCTGCTGCTCTGAGCAGCGTGGTGGTGGTGGGGGGGTTGGATAAGGGAAAAGAGGTTCCAGGAGGCAGTCAGGGGACAGGGATCAGGAGATGGCTGGATGGGGTGGGGTCCCAGGGGGCCTGTCCGTGTATGTGTGTGGATAGGGGTCAGGGCAGTCAGGAGACAGGGAGCAGGGGGCAGTTGGACGGGGGTGGTGTCCTGGGGGGGCAATTCGAGGCATAGGGTCCTGGGGGGGCAGTCAGGGGACAAGGATCAGGGAGGTTGAATGGGTCAGGAGTTGTGAGGGGGGCAGTCAAGGGTCAGGAAGTGGGAGAAGGCGGATGGGGACAGGGGCCAGGCTGTTTAGGGAGGCACTGCCTTCCCTACATGGCCCTCCATACAATTTTGCACCCTGATGTGGTCCTCGAATCAAAAAGTTTGCCCACCCCTGTACTAGATGATTACAATAGTATTTTCTGGCTTTGGGACCTATGAATCCAGGAAACAGATTTTCACACAGCTTATTGCCACAAAATATCATAAGAACATAAAGACAATACAGGGTTAGACCAAAGGTCCATCTGGCCCAATACCCTGTCTTCCAACAGTGGCCAATGCCAGGTGCCCCAGAGAGAATAAACAGAACAGGGAATCATCAATTGGTCCAGTCCCTGTCACTCATTGCCAGTTTCTGGCAAACAGAGGCTAGGGACACCAACCCTGCCTATCCTGGATAATAGCCATTTATGGACCTGTCCTCCATCTTGGTTTTTTTGCTTTTTTTAACCCTGTTATAGTCTTGGCTTTCACAACATCCTCTGGCAAAGAATTTCTCAGTTTGTGGGTTGTGTGACGAAGTACTTCCTTTTGTTTTAAACCTGCTGCCTATTAATTTCATTTGATATCCCCTAGTTCTTGTGTTATGAGAAGGAACAAATAACCCATCCTTATTTATCTTCTCTACAGTAGTCATGATTTTATGGACCTCGTTCATATCCCCCTTATTTGTCTCTTTTCCAAGCTGAGAAGTCCCAGTATTATTAATCTCTGCTCATATGGAAGCCCCTTCATATCTCTAATCATTTTAGTTGACCTTTCCTGAACCTTTTCCAATTCCAATATATCTTTCTTGAGATATGGCAACCACTTCTATCAGTATTCAATATTCAAGATATGGGTGTGCCATGGATTTATAGAGGCAATATGATCTTTTCTGTCTTCTTATCGATCCCTTTCCTAGTGATTCCCAACATTGTGTTCGCTCTTTTGTTCTGTTCTGCTGTATATTGAGTGGATGTTTTCAGAGAACTAGCCACAATGACTCCAAGATCTCTTTCTTGAGTGATAACAGCTAATTTAGAACCGTTGACTTTATATAGATAGTTGGTATTATGTATTCCAATGTGAATTATTTTGCATTTATCAATAAATCATTGATTCCCAGAGCTTAGAAGTTTATTCCTATGTTCCTGTGATACTGTGGTTTACAAAAAAAACAACCCTCCCCCCAAAACAAAACACTACTCTTAATGAATAAAAACAATTTTAAAAGCCCCTATTATATATATAGGACCTTTGTACTGTATTTGGCTGCAGTTAGCAGAGTGCAATGACATGCACCTTTTGACACCACTAAGAGAAATACCGTAAAGTCAAATAGACAGGTTCGACAGAACCCATCCAAGAAATGCTTCTACCTAGAGCTATGATCCCATTGTCAAAGATGCTAGTGCAAATGGGGCACTGGATCCATCCAACAGAAAGGGAGAAAACTAAAATTCACTTCAGTGTCCTTTTCTTTCTTCTCTCGTATAGTAAAGGAGTCGGTGTTAGTGTCTCATTAACAGACGGGGGAGGTTACTGTTTCCTGACACCATTCACCTCTGTGTGTATATTTAGGCTCCCTATTTAGCTGTGTCAATGGCCCAGAGTGACAGACCCCCAGTGGTCAGGAACCTCCATGGAGACACCCAAGAGCTGTATATAAAGCTATTCCCACTCTCCAGCCCCTGCAGCTGTGAGTCTCCTGCTATTGATGCTGGGTTCATCTTTCCCTGAGCAGATGAGCTGAATTCACATTGTTTTACTGCTGGGAGGATTGCTGGTGAGTCAGGGGTCTTGGGGAAACTGACTTCTTCATGGCAGAGTCTCTTCAGCCATTACACCAGGGGAGAAGGGTGGCTTGCATGAGCATATATGGGAAAGATCACCCTGTGCAGTGGGGAGAGGGGTTCACTCACGTGGCAGCTCAAAGCTCTGAGTATATGCAGTCCTCATAGACTCATAGACTCATAGGTCAGAAGGGACCAATATGATCATCTAGTCTGACCTCCTGCACAAGGCAGGCCACAGAACTCCACCCATCCACTTTTATAACAACCGCTAACCCAGGACCGAGTTATTGAAATCCTCAAAATTGGTTTGAAGACCTCAAGCTGCAGAGAATTCACCAGCAAGCGACCCACGCCCCACGCTGCAGGGGAAGACAAAAAACCTCCAGGGCCCCTGCCAATCCGCCCTGGAGGAAAATTCCTTCTCGACCCCAAATATGGCGATCAGCTAAACCCTGAGCATGTGGGCAAGACTCACCAGCCAGCACCCAAGAAGGAATTCTCTGCAGTAACTCAGTTCTCATCCCATCCAACATCTCCCCGCAGACCATTGAGCAGACTTATCTGGTGGTAATCCAAGATCAATTGCCCAAATTAACGATCCTATCATAACATCCCCTCCATATACTTATCAAGCTTTGTCTTAAAGCCAGAAAAGTCTTTTGCCCCCACTACTTCCCTCGGAAGGCTGTTCCAGAACTTCACTCCCCTAATGGTTAGAAACCTTCGTCTAATTTCAAGTCTAAACTTCCTAATATCCAGTTTATACCCATTCGTCCTCGTG
Source organism: Gopherus flavomarginatus (assembly GCF_025201925.1). Taxonomy (NCBI): domain Eukaryota; kingdom Metazoa; phylum Chordata; order Testudines; family Testudinidae; genus Gopherus; species Gopherus flavomarginatus. Next base: position 375,254,931 of record NC_066617.1, read on the forward strand.
CCTGCATTAGTACTAAACTTAAATAATTCCTCTCCCTCTCTAACGTTAACCCCCTTGATATATTTATATAGAGCGAGCATATCCCCCCGCAGCCTTCTTTTGGCCAGGCAAAACAAGCCAAGCTCTTTGAGTCTCCTTCCATAAGGCAGGTTTTCCATTCTTCGGATGCTCAGTGGTCTCTGGAAGTGTGCGGATTAAGGGACGTTTTGGCTAATACGTATATGTTAGGTGTTGTATAGATCATAGATCACATGACTGGGTGTTATGCCCACGGCATTAATGTAATTCACAAGTTTTGGGAAGGTTTGCTAAATCAGTGCTTTTCCTACAATTCTATCCACGCATGTCGAGCGTCCCACTACACTTTGCATAGCTGATGATCATTTTTGCTTTAGAAAACAGGAGGCTAGCTATGTCTAGGTTTGGGAGAATTCAGTTGTTTTTTTTTATCATTTTGAAGGATAATCTCTCTGTTTTTAAGCATTTTCATTTTTTCATCAATTTACATTTCTATGGTTTTGCACAATAATGGGTTTTTCTTTTTCATTTATTTAACTTTTCTCAGTTGCAGGAAATTGGGAGGCTCAGACAATCAATAAGCAATGCCAGCAGACACTGAGATTGAAGAACTTAAAGTTGTATACCAGTTAAAACACAAATTGTTCACATCAAAAGTCAAACTGTACAAAGTGAAGAGACTTAAATCAAACGCCCATATGGTCTCAAGCAGCGTGTCTGGAAACTTTGGTTCTCATGACGGGATCTATTTTTCATCAGTGTGTGGTTCTGTATGGTTCTCAGGACTCCCCAGGACTGTGAGTTACTTAATGAGCCCCTGCCTCAGTGAGAGGAAATCTCTCTTGTGGTGGGTGGCAGGCAGTTTCCTGACACCACTGGCCCTTCAGCCACTCAAGTTCTCTCTTCTGGGCTGGGCCAGTCCTTACTTCCCCTTGCAGGAACAATAGGGGCAACTCAATCCCCAAGTCCCTTTAAGTCAGTCCCTTCTGCTATACATCCACTTACACTTCCTATGCACAGACATCCCGGATTCACTGCCCCTGAAGAGCAGTGTCCCCTGTTTATCAGATTTACCTTAAACCACCGCTGCTGTGTTGCACACGGCACTTGTGAGCTTTTGTAATGAAACAAAGGTTGATTTGTTTAAGAAATAATAAAGATTTAACAAGAAGCAGATACAATGGAAAAAGAAAATCATAAAACAGAAACCTGGGTCTACACTTGTCATTAATTACCTTTTCTGTCTCATAAAGTGGATTCCACCTCCTACCCCAAAATTTCAGTCTGTTGCAGAGCTGGCTGGTTTCACAAGAACCAGGATCCAAATGTTCAATAAAACAGTACAAAAGTTTTTCTTTGTTTTTTCTCCTGCTGATAATAACTCAGCTTAATTAATTAGCCTCTTAGAGTGAGTATGGAAACTTCCACTATTTCACGGTCTCTGTATGTATATGTATATATGTGTATATATATCTATATATCATCTTACTATATGTTCTGTTCTATGCATCTGCTAAATGATAGTTTATGCTCAAATAAATTTGTTAGTCTCTAAGGTGCCACAAGTACTCCTGTTCTTTTTTCAAGAAAACACTCTTACTCGAGAAGGCATTTCCTCAGTGGACGGATACAGAGTGCTTTTCCTTCTCTGTGCTAGATTGAAAACAGCCCTTTGATTCTGGTCACAGATAAGGCGAACCCATGTATGGCTGTAAAGTATATTTTTCATCTTTGGAGGTTTTGATTGTTTGTGACTACCTCTGATGGTTTTACATTCAAAATCCTAGTATTGTACAAGACAAAACAATTGAACCTTGCATTGCATCACCTTCAAGACTATCTGTGTTCTAGTACAGGTACCTTCATGGACAACTGGTTTGGAATGTAGCATCTAAAACAGAGGTAAGGTAAGGTGTAATAAACAGATGGTTAAGGGTTAATGTCTCTTTTACCTGTAAAGGGTTAAGAAGCTCAGTAAACCTGGCTGAAACCTGACCAAAGGACCAATAGGAAGACAAGATACTTTCAAATCTTGGTGGAGGGAAGTCTTTGTTTGTTTTTTTTTGTTGGTTCGTTGTTCGCTCTTGGGGCTAAGAGGGACCAGATGTACACCCAGGCTTTCCTAATCTTTCTGAATCAGTGTTTCATGTTTCAAAATTGTAAGTAATAGCCAGGCAAGGCGGATTAGTCTTACGTTTGTTTTATGAACCCGTAAATGTGTCTTTTTGCTGGAAGGATTTTTACCTCTGTTTGCTGTAACTTTGAATCTAAGGCTGGGGGGCGGTCCCTCTAGTCTATATGAATCTGAGTACCCTGTAAAGCATTTTCCATTCTGATTTTAAAGAGATAATTTTTACTTTTTTTCTTTCTTTAATTAAAAGCTTTCTTTTTAAGAACCTGATTGATTTTTCCTTGTTTTAAAATCCAAGGGATTGAGTCTGAACTCACCAGGGATTGGTGAGGGGGAAAGGAGGGAGGATGGTTAATTCATCCTTATTTTAAGATCCAATGAGTTTGGATCGGTGTGAAGCCTCTCAAGGCAACCCAGGGAGGGGAAAGTCTGGAGGGAAAAGGAGGGGTTTGGTTAATTTCTCCTTGTTGTAAGACCCAAGGGGTTTGGGTCTGGGTTCCCCAGGGAGGGGAAGGTTTTGGGGGAACAGAAAGTGTGCCAGACACTAAATTCTGGCTGATGGCAGCGTACCAGACCTAAGCTAGTAATTAAGCTTAGAAGTGTTCATGCAGGTCCCCACTTTTTGTACCCTAAAGTTCAAAGTGGGGGAAAAAAACCTTGACATAAGGTATACAACAAGAAATTAAGTTTGGATTTTAGGTGACATATAAAGTACTTTCTAATATGTAAACAATTGTGTTATAAATAGAAATTATGCAGGGAACATATTTTGAATCACACTTACTATATAAGATGGACATGCTATGAGATTGGAATTGCTTCAGTTACCATCACATTAAAAATGTATGCCTTATTTCTGATTCTCTTCGTTCAGCTTCCAGTCATTGGATTGTGTATGTCTTTGTCTGCTAGATGAAAGAGCCCACTCTCAAAGGAAATTTTCTCCCCATGGAAGGACTTCTATTTTGTAACCAAGTCAATTGAATCTATACAGATTGAGAGTGTGTTGGCTCTGACGGTAAAGTGTGCTTTTCAGCCCTGGAATCATTCTTGTGGCTCTTCCCTGGTCTTTTGCAAAGACGCAAACACACTACAGCTATAGGTGCTATATAAAATTGCCACTTTTAAGTCTCTTATTGAGTGTCCAGGGAGATTGAAGTTTTCTCTGACTGGTTTTTGAATGTTATAATTCTTGAGGTCTGATTTGTGTCCATTTATTCTTTTGCGTAGAGACTGTCTGGTTTGGCCAATGTACATGGCAGAGGGGCATTGCTGGCACATGATGGTGTATATCACATTGGTAGATGTGCAGGTGAATGAGCCCCTGAGGGTGTGGCTAATGTGATTAGGTCCTATGAAGGTGTCCCTTGAATAGATATGTGGACAGATTTGGCAACAGGCCCAACAAAGAAAGTAACAGAACGCCACTAGCTTTCACCTACAGCCCCCAACTAAAACCTTTCCAGCGCATCATCAAGGATCTACAACCTATCCTGAAGGATGATCCCTCACTCTCACAGACCTTGGGAGACAGGTCAGTCCTCGCTTACAGACAGCCTCCCAACCTGAAGCAAAAACTCACTTGCAACTACGCCCCACAGAACAAAAACACCAACCCAGGAACCAATCTCTGCAACAAACCCCATTGCCAACTTTTTCCGGATATCTATTTAAGAGACACCATCATAGGCCAGAGTCCCTAGCTGCTGATCCGTTGTTTTGAGTCTCAGACTGGGCTTGACCGGTCCATTCAGCAGAACAGATGCATGGGGCTGCATTGGTTTCTTTAGTGCCAGTGATCAACCCAGATTTCAGTGGGGCTGCAGCCACTTACACCAGCTGAGGATTTGGCCCAAGACGTTGAACTAGAGGTAAAGCGTACACAGAGAGCAGTGAGCTGGGAGGGAAGAGTCTCAGCTCTGCCACTGATTAGCTGTGTGACCTTGGGCACAGCTTCTCCATGCATTAAATGGAGGTTATTATTTATTATTTCTAATGTGCTGCTACCAAAAGGCCTTAATCAGGAACTTTGAGTCACACCCTGCACTGATTTGATTCCTTACAGCACATCGTTGGCCTTTATGCTCTGTGCAGAGTTCCAGGCAGCATTTGGTCCCTGGTAAACAAGCAAGACAATGATGAAGACTGAACTGTGTTGAAACCTTTTTTACATCTATAGTTTTTACCTGTTTCTTTAAGACATTCCTCCTGTTTAAGAACAACTATATCTCCACTGATCCCAACACACAAATAGCCATGCCGTATCTAATAAGACCCAGAGGAGAAATGCCAGTTCAGGGCTAGAGCAGCGGTGCTGGGGTTTAGGGTTTACGGTTTCTATTCTCAGCTCTACCACCAAATCATTTTGTGGCCTTGGGGAAATCACTTCACTGCTGCTTGGCTCCATGACCTTGAGCTGCGCTAAAGATCTTTCAGATGGAGTGACCAAAAGTGTCGTGAAAAATGTATGTTAGACTCAGCTTCACTGTTCTGCTTCAGCTCCTGGGCAATGAGGGACCCTGTAGTTCCAGATAAGGTGCCATGTACGTGTTTAAATACCCAGCCAATGGAAGCTGTGCTGTTTATCTCCCTCCCTCTGAGATACTGCAGCCACCCCGGCCTCTGCCCAGAATCCCACCTTCCCAGCTAACAAAGGGGCTTAACCTTCAACCTCCCTCACCTGTTGTCCTCTTACATTCACAAGTTATCCCTTGCCCTTCCCCTGAGACTGGCTTAGGGCAAAGGGCTCCCAGCCCATACCCATAGCTGGGAGTAACGAATCATAGAAAAGAAGGTTGGAAGAGACCTCAGGAGGTCATCTAGTCCAACCCCCTGCTTAAAGCAGGGCCTCCCCAACTAAGTCATCCGAACCAGGGCTTTGTCAAGCTGGGCTTTAAAAAACCTCCAAGTATTGAGATTCCACCACCTCCCTAAGTAACCCATTCCAGTGCCGTGTTTCCCAGTATCCAACCTAGACGTCTCTCAGGGTAACTTAAGGTCATTGCTGAAAGCTATGGAAATAAGCCACACAAGGGTCTCTGCCCTCAGGGCTTTGCAGCTGAGCTTTAGGGCCCACAAGCTGTATGATGCACAATCTCCGCTGACTGCCTCACAGCCTTGCTTCCAACCATTAGCTGATTTAATACTGTTTCCTGGCTTGCCTCTCCAACCCGGATTGACCGGTAGGCCCCAGCGCTGTGTACTCACTGCACTCACTCCATGTTCCTAGCCAGGCTGCAGCAGATCCTGTCCCAGAGCAGAGGGAGTGGGGGGAGGAAGGCAGAGATGATCCAGCAAGTGGATGGGTTTGGAGGGAAGGGGAGCCAACAACAAGAGTGGGGCTTTGGGGGAAAAAGCAGAACTGAGGCAGGGCATTGGAGGAAGAGATGGAGAAGGGAGTGGGACCCTGGGGAGGTCGGACAGAGGAAATGGCCTTATGGAAAGAGTTGGGGCGGGGGCAGGGCCTTGGGGAATAGGCAGGGCCTCAGAGGTCAAGTTATCAGCAATTTGAAAGCTGGCCATCCTATGAGACAATGAGTTGTACACAGAATGAGTCCTCAGTTTGTCACACTGTCACAGCACAATAAGTCCAGGGAAGGGTCTAATGTCTCTCTGGCCGCCCAGTCAGTGATTCAGAGAATGGGGTCCAGCACCATATCACCAGCCATCTCTGCACAGAGCTCAGTCTGAGAGCCAGAGTACCAGGAGAAAACTTGAAGTCCCTTTATGAGTAAAGAGACAGAGTAGCCTGTCCCTGATCTGTTTGGTCCTCACCCCATAGATGATGGGGTTCAGTATGGGGGGCAGCAAGAGGTACACGTTGACAATGAGAACGTGGAAATGCAGGGGCACATTCTGGGCAAATCGGTACATGAGGGAAAGGAAGAGACCTGGGATGTAAAAAGCTAAGATAACACAGAGGTGGGAGATGCAAGTCCCCAAAGTCTTGAGGCAGGCGTCCCTTGTGGGGAGGCTGAAGATGGCCCTGAGGATCTGGATATAGGACACAGCAATAAAAATCGCATCCAGATCCATCACACAGAATAGAACAAAGAGGCCGTAGTAACTACTGACGTGGGTGTCGGCACAGGCAATCTTCACCACGGCTATGTGTGTGCAGTACAGCTGGGGGATGACGTTGGTTCTGCAATATGGCCACTGCCTTGCTAGGAAGGGAAAGGGCAGTATGACTATGCTGCCACGCAGCACCACGGCCAGGCCGATCTTGGCCACAAAGGAGTTTGTCAGGATGGTGGAATGTCTCAGGGGATGGCAGATGGCCACGTAGCGATCAAAAGCCATGGCCACGAAGATCCCAGACTCTATCACTGAGAAGCAGTGAATGAAATACATCTGGGTGAGGCAGGCACTGAAATCGATCTCCCTGGTATTGAACCAGAAGATGCTCAGCATTTTGGGAAGGCTGGATGTATGCATGACTAGGTCAGTGACGGTCAGCATGCAGAGGAAATAGAACATGGGCTCATGGAGGCTCTGCTGCATCTTCACAATGAACAGGATGGTGAAGTTCCCCAAGATGGCTATGATGTACACGGTGCAGAAGGGGATGGAGATCCAAACATGGGTTGCTTCCAGGCCAGGAATGCCCAGCAGGATGAAGGTGGAGGGGTTGGTGAAGTCGGTTGTGTTGTATTCTGACATTGAGTAGCGGACAAAGTGTCCAACTCTGAGGCAGAATGGCGTATCCTGCATGTACCGTATGTTCCCCTGACTTCCTGTATATGCCGAAGATGATGATTGCAGTACAAATACCTGGGTGGAGAGGCAATGTGAATATGAGACACTACATGCAATACTGGGGGCTGTTCTTATGAGTGAAGCAGATTGGTTGCTCTTCACACACTGAGAAATATCATAGCCATTAAAATGAACTATGAACAACTGACCCTACTAATGCCAATTCCATATTTTATGGTGCTCCCTGACTCAATAATTCCTACACATCGTGGTATGGGAAATCTTACTAGGCACCAGTAGGAGACACATGAGTGGATACTGATTTTCCCTCATTGTTCCTTAGGCCCTGTCTACACTGGCATGTTTTTTCACACACAAGCAGCTTTTGTCAAAGAAATAGTGGAGGAGTATACATTGCAAAGCAACTTTCAGTGATATAACTCCTCAGTTTCAGTGATATAATACGCCACTTTGACAAGAATTTTACACAAAATTTTTGTTGGCATTGAGGAAGAGGTGGAGGCAGAAGATGTGGTGCTCAGGTCAGGGTCCCACAGTGCTGTTCCAGTGAGGAGCTGTTCCCCACTCTGGAGGTGGCCAGCCAGTCTCTGCAGTCACAATCTGTATCATAGGGGTAGCCGTGTTAGTCTGGATCTGTAAAAACAGCAAAGAGTCCTGTGGCACCTTATAGACTAACAGACTTTTCGGAGCATGAGCTTTCGTGGGGAATACCCACTTCCTCAGATGCATGTAATGGAAATTTCCAGGGGCAGGTATATATATGCAGGCAAGCTAGAAATAATGAGGTAGTTCAGTCAGGGAGGATGAGGCCCTGTTCTAGCAGTTGAGGTGTGAAAAACAAGGGAGGAGAAACTGGTTTTGTAATTGGCAAGCCATTCACAGTCTTTGTTTAATCCTGAGCTGATGATGTCAAATTTGCATTGAACTGAAGCTCAGCAGTTTCTCTTTGAAGTCTGGTCCTGAAGTTGTTTTGCTGCAGGATGGCCACCTTAAGGTCTGCTATAGCGTGTCCAGGGAGGTTGAAGTGTTCTCCTACAGGTTTTTGTATATTGCCATTCCTAATGTCTGATTTGTGTCCGTTTATCCTTTTCCCTAGAGACTGTCCAGTTTGGCTGATGTACATAGCAGAGGGGCATTGCTGGCATATGATGGCATATATTACATTGGTGGATGTGCAGGTGAATGAACCGGTGATGGTGTGGCTGATCTGGTTAGGTCCTGTGATGGTGTCGCTGGTGTAGATATGTGGGCAGAGTTGACATCGAGGTTTGTTGCATGGACTGGTTCCTGAGCCAAAGTTACTATGGTGCGGTGTGCAGTTACGGGTGAGAATGTTTCAGATTGGCAGGTTGCCTGTGGGCGAGGACTGGCCTGCCACCCAAGGCCTGTGAAAGTGTGGGATCATTGTCCAGGATGGGTTGTAGATCCCTGATGATGCATTGGAGGGGTTTTAGCTGGGGGCTGTATGTGATGGCGAGTGAAGTCCTGTTGGTTTCTTTCTTGGGTTTGTCCTTTGTCCTTTGTGCTCCACTTAGGAAGGAACAATCAGTTTCACACATACAGAAAGGGAAGAGACTGTCTAGGAAGGAGTATGGCAGAAAGAGATCTAGGGGTCATAGTGGACAACAAGCTAAATATGAGTCAACAGTGTGATACTGTTGCAAAAAAAGCAAACGTGATTCTGGGATGCATTAACAGGTGTGTTGCAAACAAGACACGAGAAGTCATTCTTCCGCTTTACTCTGCGCTGGTTAGGCCTCAACTGGAGTATTGTGTCCAGTTCTGGGCACTGCATTTCAAGAAAGATGTGGAGAAATTGGAAGTGTCCAGAGAAGAGCAAAGAGAATGATTAAAGGTCTTGAGAACATGACCTATGAAGGAAGGCTGAAGGAATTGGGTTTGTTTAGTTTGGAAAAGAGAAGACTGAGAGGGGACATGATAGCAGTTTTCAGGTATCTAAAAGGGTGTCATCAGGAGGAGGGAGAAAACTTGTTCACCTTAGCCTCCAATGATAGAACAAGAAGCATTGGGTTAAAGCTGCAGCAAGGGAGATTTAGGTTGGACATTAGGAAAAAGTTCCTAACTGTCAGGGTAGTTAAACACTGGAATAGATTGCCTAGGGAAGTTGTGGAATCTCCATCTCTGGAGATATTTAAGAGTAGGTTAGATAAATGTCTATTAGGGATGGTCTAGACAGTATTTGGTCCTGCCATGAGGGCAGGGGACTGGACTCAATGACCTCTCGAGGTCCCTTTCAGTCCTAGAGTCTATGAGTCTATGAGTCTTGCAGTAGGAGGCTTCTGGGTACACGTCTGGCTCTGTTGATCTGTTGCCTTATTTCCTCGTGCGGGTATTGTAGTTTTGAGAATGCTTGGTGGAGATTTTGTAGGTGTTGGTCTCTGTCTGAGGGGTTAGAGCAAATGCAGTTGTACCTCAGTGCTTGTAGGCACAGCGGTCGGTAGGTTTTCGGTATAGGGTGATGGTAATGTGACCATCACTTATTTGCACCCTGGTGTCAAGAAAGTGGACCTCCTGTGTAGATTGGTCCAGGCTGAGGTTGATGGTGGGGTGGAAGCTGTGGAAATCGTGGTGGAATTTTTCCAGAGACTCCTTCCCCTGGGTCCAGATGATGAAGATGTCATCAATGTAGCGTAGGTAGAGAAGGGGCATGAGTGGACGAGAGCTGAGGAAGCGTTGTTCCAGGTCGGCCATAAAAATATTGGCATATTGTGGGGCCATGAGGGTGCCCATAGCGGTGCCACTGATCTGGAGATATATATTGTCATCAAATTTGAAATAGTTGTGTGTGAGGATAAAGGCACAGAGCTCAGTAGCCAGTTGTGCTATGGCATCATCAGGGATACTGTTCCTGACAGCTTGTATTCCATCTGTGCGTGGGATGTTTGTGTAGAGAGCCTCTACATCCATGGTGGCTAGGATGGTGTTTTCTGGAAGGTCACCAATACATTGTAGTTTCCTCAGGAAATCAGTGGTGTCACGGAGATAACTGGGAGTGCTGATGGCATAGGGTCTGAGTAGAGAGTCCACATATCCAGACAGTCCTTCAGTGAGAATGCCAATGCCCGAGATGATGGGGCGTCCAGGATTTCCGGGTTTGTGGATCTTGGGTAGTAGATAGAATAACCCTGGTCGGGGCTCTAAGGGTATGTTGATTTGTTCCGGTGTTAGGGTAGGGAGTATCCTGAGCAGATGCTGTAGTTTCTTAGTGTATTCCTCAGTGGGATCTGAGGGAAATGGCCTGTAGAATCTGATATTGGGGAGTTGTCTGGCGGCCTCCTTTTGGTAGTCAGACCTGTTCATGATGACAACGGCACCTCCTTTATCAGCCTCTTTGATGATAATGTCTGGGTGGTTTCTGAGGCTGTGGATGGCGTTGCATTCTGCACGCCTTAGGTTATGAGGCAAGCGATGTTGTTTTTCCACAATTTCTGCCTGTGCATGTCAGCGGAAGCATTCATTGTAGAGGTCCAGACTGTCATTTCGACCCTCAGGAGGAGTCCATGTGGAGTTCTTCTTGTGCTGTTGGTAGAAGGGTACCTGTGTATCAGTGCGCTGTTCAGTGTTGTCCTGAAAGTATTCTTTGAGTCGGAGATGGCGAAAGAAGGCTTCCAGATCGCCGCAGAACTGTATCATGTTGGTGGGGGTGGCAGGGCAGAAAGAGAGTCCCCGAGATAGGACAGACTTTCCTTCTGGGCTGAGTGTGTGGTTGGATAGATTGACGATATTGCTGGGTGGGTTAGGGGTACCATGGTTGTGGCCCCATGTGGCAGGTAGGAGTTTAGACAGCTTACAGTCCTTTTTCCTTTGTAGAGAGGAGAAGTGAGTAATGTAGACCCCATGTCTTATTCTAGTGAAGTCCGTTTGTATAGAAGTTTGGTTATTAATGAGAGTCTCCAGGTTGGAGAGCTCTTTTTTGATGTTTTCCTGTTTGCTGTATAGGATGCTGATCAGGTGGTTCCTCAGTTTTTTTGATAGAGTATGGCATAATCTCTCACTGAGGTCTGTGTAGTATGTAGATAGCAGTGGATTTTTTACCTTTAGCCCATTTGGTATGATGTCCATCCGTTTGCAACTGGAAAGGAAGATGATATCTGTCTGTATTTGTGCAAGTTTCTTCATGAGGTTGATGGATTTCCACTCCATACGGCTAAATGCAGTCACAATCTGGTGAGCCAGAAGCAGGAGAGGAGACTCTTGGTAAATAGTTTTGCTTTGTGAAGTGTGGAGGTGGGTTAAGGGCAGAGAAATGTACAAGGCTGGCTGGGTTTCTGTGTGCTGGGCATTTCCCCGTGTGGCTAGGCAGTGCAGGGGCAGAGGGGGGGAAGGCTGTTGACATACATGGAGATGTCACAGGATTCCTCCAGAGAGATCTCTAGGAAACTTTCCTGCATGTACTCCATAATCCTGTGATGGAGGTTCCTTGGTAGAGCTGCTTTGTTCTTTCCCCCATTGAGGGACACTTTCCCACCCCATTCCGCAATTACTTGGGCAAGAAGCAAAGCGGCACACAGGCGAGCAGCATAGTGACCGTGGCGGAAGCCACAAGCGGGTAGTAGATGCACCCTCGCTTTCCTGCTTACCTTCACGAAAGAGATATCTGTCACAATGATCCCTGCGTGTGGAAACGGGTGGGAAACTTTACAGTGTTGTTCCGTCAGAAATGCCCCGCAACCCCTTTCATATTGCTTTTCTCCCATGCGCAATGTCCCTCCACACTGGGTACACTCATGTGTGCTTGTCAAGGGTCAGCCAGAAAGTGATTGCTGTTTTACCAGGAGTATCTTTTATTGTAGCATTTCAGTGCTATGTGTGTACTTCACAACAAGGCTTCTCTTTATTGTTACTTGGGCTTCACCAGATATGTCTTCGAAAAGGAGGCATTACCTGCACCCCAGCCGAGCGTCTCCACCAGATAAGAAAGAGCCCAAGATGGAGCAAGTGAAATATGTTTCTGGAGGTGCTGCAGTTCTGTGATACAGACAAGATGGAACGCAGGCCGTGGAGAGAAATTAAGAAGCAGGAAAGAAAGGAAAATGAGGCATACACTAGGGGACACAACAAAGAGGCTGATACAATTTTTGGACGTGAAACCAACATGCTGCAGTCTCCCATAACCCTCCAGACTGAGCAGATGTGTGTCTTTTTTCCGCTTCAGCACGTTCAGAGCTCTGTTCCATGCCCTCCCAGACTCTGCCCACACTCTCCTTTCTGATTTCTGGGACTTCACACTTTGCCCTACCCTCCACCCCCACAGACAGCTTTTCAAAAGACAGAAGGGCTTACACTCAGCTCTAAATATCAGCCCTCCCTTGAGATGTCCCCCGCCCCAAGAATGTGGGTATGCCTGTGTGTGTATGCATGGTGGTGGTGGTGTGTGTAGGGGGGGTTGGCTCTAAAAACAAAGTGATTTGAATAATAAACACTCTTTTTTTGTGTCCATGCAAGTTATGAGAGTAGGTGGCAGCAGCAAACAAACAAGCAGTTTTATCACTTCCTTGCATTCCATCCTGGGCCTTAAAACACTTCAGTGGAACTGTCATAGCGCTTTAGTGTAGGCATTACTTACACTGACGGCAGGGGTTCTCCTCTCAGCGCAGGTGATCCACCTCCCCAAGAGCTGGTAGTTAGGTCGAAGAAGAATTCCTTCGTAGACCATGGTTAGATTGATATAGCTACATCCCTCAGCAGTACAAGTTTTTTTTTTGCTCTTGAAAAAAGGAGCCAATACAATTTTCGTTTGCATTAGCAGAGACAGAGCATGCAAGTCATGGGAGGGGATAGTAGCACTTTTCTTGGCACTGGGTAGGCCTCAGCTGGAGTATTGTGTCCAGTTTGAGTCTCCAATATATAGGAAGGATGTAGAGAAACTGGAAAGGATCCATAGGTGAGTGACAAAGACGATCCACGGGATGGAGTGCAAGCCATACCAGCAAAGGCTGAAGGAAACGGGTATGTTTAGATTGGAAAAGGAGGGTAAAAATGGAGGAAAGATGCCACATAGATCAGGATAAGAGGCAATGGGTCAAACTACAGCATAGCAGATTTACATTTAATCTCAGATAAACTTCCCAACTGCAAGAACAGGAGGACAATGGAACAGACACTCAGGCAGGTTGTGGAAAGTCCTTCACTGGACGTTTTGAACAGGAGGCTGGATAGTCATCTGTCTGGGGTGGTTTAGGCACAACAAATCCTGTATCTTGGCAGAGGGTTAGATTAGCTGATCCTTGCAGCACCTTCTCACCCTGTGGCTCTTCGATTCCATGATATAAAATCCTAGTGTAGACTAGGTCTTACTCAAACACAAGTTATGGAGCTCCGTACTGAGGTAACTGAGTGAAATTTAATGTCCTGGGTTACACAGGAGGTCAGACTGGATGATTTAATGGTCCCTTCGGACTTTGAACCCTATGACTCTAACAATATAGAAAGTAGTTCAGTCATTTTTATTTATTCTGTTTTATAACACACGGACAGGGGAACATTTAATTTCATTGAAAGTCTGAACATATTTAATCTGGCCTTGTATCGGACGTCTACTAACAACTTTCATCCCGGAGGATCCACTGTGCCACTGAAATGCAGCCACCTTAGGGCTGCAGCCCATCACTGAGGGATGCGGTAAAGCGGGACATTTTGGCCCATAATTCTAGAGAAAATTCAGCACCTGTGGCAAGGTCCCTAGGGTGTTTAGTGGCTGTGCAGAGTGGAAATGAAAACAGACCTATTCGCTATCTCATGCATAGATTGCACTTGGTGTGTCAAAGAAAAAGAGATGGATACCTGTGATTTCTGAGACGGAAGCGTCTCCTCTGGGAATATTCCTCAGGTAGCCGTGTCGCAGAAGTCTCTCACTCCAATATCTGCAGCAGCATCCCACGCCAAGAGCCGACACAGGATGTTCACTGTTTATAATATAGCTCTGTGCAGTCCCACTGGGGTCCACTCAGCCCCTTGGGGAGAAGCAGCATCTGAATACAAACAATCTGGAGATCAGAAACTCTCTAAGTAGTCTCTTTTTTTTCCATGCCTGCTCTTTTGTGTTTGTTATCCAACTTAAGCAGTAAACAGTAATTAAGAGACCTTAGCAAAGGGAGATGAGAACTCTTGGGCTCTGTGTTGGGTCAGAGAGGAATTGGCTGCTCTGTGCATTTGTGTATATTTAAAAATTATAGTTGATTATTAAGAAAACTAGGGATAATGCCTAGGTCTCATAGGATCTGATGCTGTGTAAATGCCCAGAATGGCTGGGTAGACAGTAAACAGACAGATCTCGAGAAAGATGACTGAGGGAAGACACGATTATGACATTGCAATCTATATGGTTTTATAAAAATATGCTAATGAATGAATATAATTTAACTAGAATATGCTTCCTGCAAAAGGTCTCTTGTAACATATCATTTCAAATCTTATAATCTACTCAGTGTGCTCATCCTAGTGTAATTATGCAAAGTGTGAGCCATTAATGGTGGTTTGGAATCTGGTTGACTGTCATTAACCAGGACAATTGACTGCAGATGGGTGTGTTTTACCTGCAAGTCTTCCTGTAGACCTGTGTGCTGGCAAGTGGGCAATGAACCCTTGCAGTGACATGTGATCATGGCACCTGAACTGGAATCCATCTTTAACCTGGTGTCTTTCCATTGAGAAGGAGGGGTGGGAATCCAGAGAGGGACAAAGGATTCCCGCTTTATGCAAAAGATTCATAAATGGGTGGAACAGAACAAAGAGAGGAGCCACCATGAAGAATCCCCTAGCTACCCCCTGAGCTGCAACAAGAGCTGTACCGGGGCAAGGCCGGCTCTAGGCACCAGCAGAACAAGCAGGTGTTTGGGGCAGCACATTTCCAAGGGGCAGCATTTGGGATTTTTTTTTAAACTCACTTCCTCCCGTCTCACAACCCTGCAGAAGCAGAGCCAGGGAACAGCTGGTGATCCAGCCTGGGAGCTGAAAACCCATAGGACCCTGGGAGCTGTAGTTCCTTGCCTAGCTCCTGTTTATAGAGCCAGCCCTGGAGCAGGGAAAGAACTAAATTTCCCAGCAATCCCTTGGGAGCTATCAACAGGATAGGGAGGAGTAGAGAGTGAGGTAGCTGAGCCATGCTGTGAATTGAAAGGGGGGCACTGTGAATGGAGAACAAGTGTGCCCAAGGAGTACAAGGCTTTGCCCCAGATATCCCCTTCAGAAGACATCCCCAGACTGCATTAGGGATACTGGGGTGACCTCACCTTGCAGCCCTCAAAGAAGGAATTGGGTGGACTAAATGGACAGTGCCTCTCTCTAGCTGAAGCCTAGCAAGAGAGGTACGTGGATCCCACTAGAATTTAAAATAAAAATGAATGGGGGGGGAGGCTCTGCTGGACCTGGGGAGCTTTAGATTCCATGCCAGACACCTAGGAGGATTTCCAGTTCTGAGCCATGGAAGCAGAAATTGACTTTTCCTTTCCAGATGTAGCTAATATTCAGAAAGGGAATCTAGCACCTGCCTTCCAGATTTGAACACCTCAAAATTCAGGAGTGCTCAAGCCCAGTTTGGGCAACTGTTACTTCATTTCTCCCATATCAAATATACTGATCCACTGCGACTTGCTGTAGAAAAAGTAGGATAAAATTGAGCAAGAAATGCTTCCCAGTGGTTAACAGGACTGGAATTGCTGTTTTCAACAGCCACTGCCTTTTGTTTGTTTGTTTAAAAGGAAGACAGTGATACTGCATTGGCAAATGCCCCATAGAAAGAAAGAGTGGAACAAAAGAATAATAAAGGCACCTCAACTTTTCCTCATTTCTGGAGGACAGTCTTATAATATCCATCCAGAGATCCTCCAGTCACACAAGCTGAAAATTGTTCCACTTTACTGCAGTTGTGTAACCATATGGGAACTAGTCCTGTCTGTGTTCTGTGCACATCCAAAATTCCTGCTGAATGACCCGCCCTGGGAGCGAGTTACCAGTGACCCAGGGCTGGGACAGCAGGAGGGGGCAGGTTGGGGGGAGATCCCAGGGCTGGGGCAGCAGGTGGCTGGGGGGAGGGCACTGGTGGGTGAAAGGAGGGAGCCCAGCGCTGGGGCGGCAGGGGGTATGGGGCGGTGGGAAGGAGAACGTACAGCTGTGGCAACAGGGGAGTGCACGGGGGGGGGTGAGGAGCACAGGGCTGAGGAAGGAGGCAGCCAATTTTTTTTTTGCTTGAGGCAGCAAAAAACCTTGAGCCGGCCCTGACCAAGGGAAAGAATTGTGCCCAGGCCTGGTAGGTGTCCAGTCTGAAGAAAAAAGTTACTGAAGCATCTCTGAGGGTGAGATTGTCTGTATTCAGTTTGACTAGACATAGATTTGCGTGTTTTAGTTTATTTTGCTTTGTGGCTCACTTTGTTAAACCTGTCACAATGACACTTTCAACTGGCACTGGGGATTTTTGCTAAGAGATCAGAGGTCACTAATTCTCATCAGTCACTGTTATCATACCATGTAGAACCTTTCATTGAAGGATCTTCAAAAGACAGAGGTACAAGGAGACATGACTTCGCCAAAGTCACACTGAGAATGACAGAACCCAGCAGCTTTGATTTCCCTGCCATAACAACGGTCTCTCCATCAGTAAAGGAGCACATGGTAAGCAGGAAATGGACTCATACTGTAGTAGGGCCTCTTCATTGGGTGGCATGCTGGACTTCTATAGGGTGCAACCTGGAACAGCAGTAATTCTGAGCCCTCTGGCATCCCAACCTGGGCCCCCTCTCACACTGTGAGGCTGTGACACAGCCATACCAGGCACAGACACATCCACCTGCAGTTACGTGAAAACGTTTACTAGCCACTCATGAACCAGCAATAGAGATGCTCCAGCCAGTTCCCCTCAGCTTCCCAGCCTAGGACCTCAGAGCTGTGCTGTCTTGCCCTTGTCAGAAGACTGACCAGTGTACGTTTATTGCCCTGCCCCCATCCCTCAATGTGGAGAGGACAATGCACCAGCCCCCGTTCCTGAGCAGATTTCCCTTTTGCATTTCAAACAACACACTGTATTAGGTAAATCAATAGAAAGCAGATGTACTAAGTACAGAAAAATTTATTTTAAGTTATTATAAGTTATAGAGAACAGATCAAAGTTGGTTACTTAAGAAATAAACAGAATTGCTATCTAAGTTCTATACCCTAGACATAATTTCAATCAAGGGGTGTTTCACCCTGATGGGACAAAACAGTCCACCCATCTTTCATACACAGGCTACAAATCCCTTCAGCTTGGGACAACATCCCCAGTTCATTCCTTATCCTAAGGTGGTTCCAGGGGTTGAGTTGTGGGGAGAATGAGGCCAAGCGACAATGTCGCTTTCCACTATTCCATTTTCTGCCATGTGGAAGGAACTGCATTTTTCCAAGCAAAAGCCCCAGCGCAGTTACTGGAAAATTTCAGGCACAAGATGGAGTTCAGTGTCACATGAGCTGGTAACGTGCCCTTGCCTGCTTCGACAAATAGATCAGCTGTAAACAACATTGTTTCTGTTACTGGGAAGCAAACACATTTGAAATACTGGTACACAGTCAATATTCATAACTTTAGGTACAAAAAGGATACATGCATACAAAGAGGGTGATCATATTCAGCAAATCATAACTTTTCCATTGATACATTACATGACAAATTTATATAAAACACATCAAATCATATCACCATGGTAAATATGGGGATGCCAGGGTGTTGTTTTGGGTGCAGAATGTCACATCTCCCCCATTAGTTTACTGCAGCAGGGTTAGTCACTGAGTAATGCAGTGGCAGTCTGCACAAGGCCTTAATTAGGTTTTGACCATAGAACTCCCAAGTGTTGCAAACGTTGTCGTGTTACCCATGGGTGCTCTTGCACACTTCTCTGTACCTATCAGCACTTTGTAAATTAGTCTAGTGATGTCAAAGTCAGCAAGTACCTTCTCTGCAACCCAAGAAAAACCTATTAATGTCTGTGCAGCATTGCTTACCATTGTGCTTTTCCAGCTGGTGATATCTCAACACAGATAGTCATCAATGCCATGAGGTGATGTGACTCAGTTTCCCCTTTCACACAGCAGACCAGATTTATTATGGTTTCCCTGCCGAGAGAAGCTTTGAACCTGTTTAGAGGTGTCAGCTGAGAAGCAGTATCCCCATACGGTTTCCTGTTTACTGCTTGTAGCATAGCTAAAAGCTTTCCCCCCAAATCATGCATGTTACACCTTTCCATAGGATTTACCATCAGTACCAAATTCTTTGTTATTAGATTTACCATTAGCAACAAACTTTGCATCATCAGATTTAACACTATCACCAATTATTTTTTTTTATCACAGGTAAGTGTTTCCATGTATTTTTATTATACTATGCCTTTTGCTTGAACAATTTGGTTTGTTCACCATCCATTGGGCCATTCAATTCCTCCAATAACTTTAGCATGTATTTAGTTAAGGTTTTTACTTTCCCCTCAGTGTGCCCTTCAGTAGGGATCTTAGTCTACATTATCTTTGGTGTCTTGGTATGCCAGGTCTGGTGTTGTAAAGATGTAAGAGGACTATGTATGTTCGCTAGCCCTCTGTGGAGGAAGGGGGTAAACGCAACATGCGTCCCCACAAGCGTTAACTTCTCTGTTTGTGGTTTATTTACAATAAATGCTTGTGTCTGCTCAAAATCTTCAACCAGAGAAGCCATCTCATCCACAATGTTCACCCTTTTGTCCCACAGACACTGTTTTGCATCATCTGTACATATATTTAAGAAATGCTTCTGAGCAACAACATCAAGTGCTCCTTCAAAGCTTATAATACCTTTACCCCTTGTCCACTTTCCCATCAAACCTTTCATTTTATTTACATATTCCACTTACTCATATCAGCATCCCTCTTAGGATTTGTAAACTTCACTCCATATGTTTCAGGGGTAATCTGAAATTGTTTCAAAACCATTTCTTTGAATTTAGAATAATCTAAAAGATTCCCAACTGGCATTTTATTGAGTATATCCAGTTTTTTACCAATGAACTTTGCAACTAAAGTGGGCATCTTCTGTTTATCAGGAATCTTACGAATTACACACACTATCTCAAAGTGAAGTATTCACTAATATCACCTGCCTCATTATATGCAGGACACAATTGTTCCCATTTGTAGACTTTTAAAGAAATTCCCGCATTTCTCCTTTCCAACCACTGACCACCTCTCCAGTCAATGTCTTTTTCTTCTAACTGTGTTTTAAAGTGTTGAGTTGTGATGGGAGTGAGACCAAATGGTGATGTCAATTCCCCTTTTACAGCTTCTGCCATGTGGAGGGAACTTCATTGTCCCAAACCGAGATACCGGCACAGTTACTGGAAATGTACAGGCACAAGATCGAGTCCAGTGTCACATGAGCTGGTCACATGCCCTTGCACGTATTTCAGCTACAGATGGGGCCAAACGTCTTCCATGGCCCGATGTGTTCATTGATGAGCCATCAAGTTGAATATCCATTCACAAAGTGCTGGTTAGTCTGGATGTGAACTCCTTTGTGGGAGTCACCACAGGAGGGAATGTATCTGAAATACAGGTAGATAGTCAGTATTTGTTACTTCAGAGGCAAAAATGATACAGACACACAAATAGAATAATCACATTCAGCAAACCACAGCTTTTCCATAGATACCTCACATGAAATAGTTTGTACAAGATTTGTTGCAAATATATAACAGTGGCAAATGTGGGGTTCCAGGGTTTTGCTTTGGGGTACAGGATGTCACAGCAATATAGCTATAGAACTAGAGCTCTCTGAAATCTAATTTTTATTATATAAGATTTACGTCCGTGTCCTGAAATAGACTGCAAACTACTCTGTACTGTAGGAGAAAAGTCTGCCGAGGTCCAGAGCAAAGGAAAGTAGCCTCAGGGCCTTGGCGCTTGGTGTGCAGCTCACAGAGGGAGGCACTAGAATGGAAGCTTCATCCTGAGTCTGTGCCTAGAAACCCAGAACCAGTTGCAGGGCCTGAAAGCTGCTCTGACTCTAAAGCACATGGCTGCAGTGTGTGGGACCCAAACACACCCTTCTGGCGGGCGTAGAGCCATGGCAGCTTGAGCAAGGCTGTGAGAGCAAACCCAGAGCTGCCACACCAATATTAGAATACTGTGAGTGGAAAGGGAGTAGGGCCGGGTAATCCCAAACCTGTGTGATGAGGTCCTCAAGCTGTTCCCTTCACCCTACCATGGTTCAGCTCCCCCAGACACTCCAATTGGTTCAGCACATCTTTGCCAGAGCTCCCCCTTGGGTGCACTCTGTTTCCTGTTTCTCTCTTTCGAGGCACATGATTGTTAAAGCAAACAGACTCAGGCCCTGCAAACGGGGTTTCTAAAACCTTTCCTTTACTTTAGACAGCACAAGAGATATTGAATACACACAATACTATACCCGCCCACCATTCCCTGTCTCAGTGGACATTAGATCATATGGACAGCCATAATGGGCCAGACCATGGGTCCATCTAGCCCAGTATCCTGTCTTCCGACAGTGACCAATGCCAAGTTCTTCAGAGGGAATCCCTTTCCTGTCAACCATTCCTAGCTTTTGACAAACAGGCTGGGACACAATCCTTCCCCATCCTGCTTAATAGCCATTGATGGACCTGTCCTCCGCGATTTTATCTAGTTCTTTTTTGAATCCTGGTATACTCTTGGCCTTCACAACATACTCTGGCAAGGAATTCCACAGGTTGCCTGTGCATTGTGTGAAAAAATACTTCTTTTGTTTGTTTTTCAAACCTGCTGCCTATCAATTTCATTTAGTGACCCCTAGTTTTTTGTTATGGGAAGGAGTAAATAACAATTCCTGATTTACTTTCACCACACTGGTCATGAATTTATAGCCCCCTATCATCTCTCCCCTTAGTGGTCTTTTTTTCAAACTGAAAAGTCTTAGTCTTTTAAGTCTCTCCTCATACAGAAACTGCTTCATATCCCTAATCATTTTTGTTGCCCTTTTCCAAACTTTTTCCAATTACAATTTATCTTTTTTTTTTCAGATGGGTTGACCACTTCTGCATGCAGTATTCAAAATGTGAGCATACCATGGATTTATATAGAGGCAATATGATATTTTCCATCACATTGTCTATCCCTTTCCTAATGATTCCCAACATTCTGTTTGTTTGTTTATCACGGCCAGTGCACTGTCTGTTCCAACCCTGATCTTCTGTAACTCTACAATTCTATTGGTGGTTCTGCAATTTCACATTTGAATTCCTTCCAAACTCTTCGGTGAAACCATCTGGTCCTAGTTCCAAAATTTCCTGTAATGACATCTCAGTCTGGGACAGTTCTTCTAATCTGTCACCTGAAAAGAATGGCTCAAATTTGGGAATCTCCTTCCTATCCTCAGTCTGTTACCCAGGGTTCTTTCAACCCAAAGCTCTTGGTAACTTTTACTCTGCGCAAGGAGGTGTTAGGAAATAAATCAAGGGAGACAGGGCCGTCCGACTGATAGATGGCTGGCACAAAGAGGACAACACAAGAGTGCTTTCACTTAAAGCTAAACTTTATTAGTCTCAACTTCTGCAACAGGTTAGTAAAAGACCCCCAACCCTTGATAATTACCAAAGCTGAGTGTGGCTCTCGAGTGACACAGTGGCAGGCTTCCAGTGGCCAAATCTTCCATCTGCTGGTAGGGACCCCAAGATGTATCCAGAGGGAGATTCCAAAGAGAGTCTAAAAGAGTCCCCAAATGAGTCCAACTATCTTAAGCTTTTTCCCCTTATTTATACATCAGTAATAGAATGACATGTCCCTTAAAGAAACCTTGTTAAGCAAGCAGTTTTAATGATCAAGCAAGAGGTTTCTTTTGATTATTGATTAACCAGGTGTGGGTTTATTTCAGAGTCTGCAGCCTTGAGACCCCAATAGACATTCCTGAGGGTACATCCTGCTTTTTTAAAATGCATATATCAGCAACTTCAACAGATCTTAAGGTGGCCATCCTGCAGCAAAAAACCTTCAGGACCAGACTTCAAAGAGAAACTGCTGAGCTTCAGTTCATCTGCAAATTTGACACCATCAGCTCAGGATTAAACAAAGACTGTGAATGACTTGCCAGCTACAAAACCAGTTTCTCCTCCTTTGGTTTTCACACCTCAGCTGCTAGAAGAGGGCTTCATCCTCCCTGATTGAACTAACCTCGTTATCTCTAGCCTGCTTCTTGCTTGCATATATATACTTGCCCCTGGAAATTTCCACAACATGCATCTGACGAAGTGGGTATTCACCCACGAAAGCTCATGCTCCAAAATGTCTGTTAGTCTATAAGGTGCCTCAGGACTCTTTGCTGCTTTTTAAGGTGACTGTGTGTCCTCTCGACACCAAGGGAGGAGTGGACCGGGTAAATATCCAACACTAGCCAGGATTCAGGCCAGGGCAGGACAGTGCAGTTCTTTGGTGCAAGGCTGGGGAGCTGGGGGGAAGTGGCTTGAGCCTCTCTAGTGTTAGTTATGAGTGGCTAGGAGTTTATTTATGTAACTCAGGTGGGTGTGTCCCTGCCTGTGGATGTCTGTGTAAGCACAGAACCTGCCAGAGGTTTGTGGCTTGACTCAGCATCACATGACAGAGGGATACACCAGGTTGGTAGGACAGAGGGCTCAGTTGTCCACAGTCCTGGTTACACCCTGGGGAACCCATCATAGGGGATCTGTTCTTGGGCTAGTCCCAGAAAACACAGGGACTCTCACAAGATCCCCTGTATGGGCAGATTGTTCAAAGCCAAAGGGGCTGGCTGGTGATGCTTAGAGGAAACAGCCAAGTCCACAGACGTCCACCTCTCACTTTTAAATAACTCTTTCCTCCGTTCTGTGTTCAAGGAACAGCCTCCCTGTGGAAAAAAAAAACCAGATTTTTATCTGCTCTTCCTGTCCTCCAGTGGCTGTAGTGTCCAAGCTGCTTGCCCTGCTAGAACCCAGGCAATGGGACTTGCTTAGGTGGCTAGCAGCTGTCGCACCATGATGGGACGGGAACAGGGTGTGATACTGTGTGATTGAATATGACCACTTTTATCATTGTTACTGCCACAGTTATATAATTGTAACAAATTTGTACACAATATGTCCTGTCAGCTGTTAATGGAAAAGTTATGATTTGCTAAGTATGATTATCCTGTGTATATGCATGTGTCATCTTTGTGTCTGATGTTATTAATATTGGTGATGTACTGGAATGGACTTTAGTATCAGAGGGTAGCCGTGTTAGTCTGGATCTGTAAAAGCAGCAAAGAATCCTGTGGCACCTTATAGACTAACAGACGTTTTGGAGCATGAGCTTTCGTGGGTGAATACCCACTTCCTCAGATGCATGTAATGGAAATATCCAGGGGCAGGTATATATATATGTGTGCTAGCAAGCAAGCTAGAGATAACGAGGTCAGTTCAGTCAGGGAGGATGAGGCCCTGTTCTAGCAGTTGAGGTGTGAAAATCAAGAGAGGAGAAACTGGTTCTGTAATTGGCAAGCCATTCACAGTCTTTGTTCAATCCTGAGCTGATGGTGTCAAATTTGCAGATGAACTGAAGCTCAGCAGTTTCTCTTTGAAGTCTGGTCCTGAAGTTTTTTTGCTGCAGGATGGCCACCTTAAGGTCTGCTATAGTGTGGCCAGGGAGGTTGAAGTGCTCTCCTACAGGTTTTTGTATATTGCCATTCCTAATGTCTGATTTGTGTCCATTTATCCTTTTCCGTAGAGACTGTCCAGTTTGGCCGATGTACATAGCAGAGGGGCATTGCTGGCATATGATGGCGTATATTACATTGGTGGATGTGCAGGTGAATGAACCAGTGATGGTGTGGCTGATCTGGTTAGGTCCTGTGATGGTGTCGCTGGTGTAGATATGTGGGCAGAGTTGGCATCGAGGTTTGTTGCATGGATTGGTTCCTGAGCTAGAGTTATTATGGTGTGGTGTGCAGTTACTGGTGAGAATATGTTTCAGGTTGGCAGGTTGTCTGTGGGCAAGGATTGGCCTGCCACCCAAGGCCTGTGAAAGTGTGGGATCATTGTCCAGGATGGGTTGTAGATCCTTGATGATGCGTTGGAGGGGTTTTAGCTGGGGGCTGTATGTGATGGCCAGTGGAGTCCTGTTGGTTTCTCTCTTGGGTTTGTCTTGCAGTAGGAGGCTTCTGGGTACACGTCTGGCTCTGTTGATCTGTTTCCTTATTTCCTCATGCGGATATTGTAGTTTTGAGAATGCTTGGTGGAGGTTTTGTAGGTGTTGGTCTCTGTCTGAGGGGTCAGAGCAGATGCGGTTGTACCTCAGTGCTTGGCTGTAGACAATGGATCGTGTGATGTGCCCGGGATGGAAGCTGGAGGCATGAAGGTAGGCATAGCGGTCGGTGGGTTTTCGATATAGGGTGGTGTTAATGTGACCATCACTTATTTGCACCGTGGTGTCAAGAAAGTGGACCTCCCGTGTAGATTGGTCCAGGCTGAGGCTGATGGTGGGGTGGAAGCTGTTGAAATCATGGTGGAATTTTTTCAGAGTCTCCTTCCCATGGGTCCAGATGATGAAGATGTCATCAATGTAGCGTAGATAGAGAAGGGGTGTGAGTGGACGAGAGCTGAGGAAGCGTTGTTCCAGGTCGGCCATGAAGATATTGGCATATTGTGGGGCCATGCGGGTGCCCATAGCAGTGCCACTGATCTGGAGATATATATTGTCATCAAATTTGAAATAGTTGTGTGTAAGTATAAAGGCACAGAGCTCAGCAGCCAGTTGTGCTGTGGCATCATCAGGGATAGTGTTCCTGACAGCTTGTATTCCATCTGTGTGTGGGATGTTTGTGTAGAGAGCCTCTACATCCATGGTGGCTAGGATGGTGTTGGAATGGACTTTGTTTGGGACAGTAAAATTCCAAGCACAGGGCAGAGGATACAAAAGAGACATCTGTGGCTTGTCTTCATTTCTCTGCACTGGGTTTCTAACATGGAAGCTCTGAACAAGGACTAAAGACCCCCAAATTGCTTTGTTTATTTCCAGAGACACTTTTGAAAGCTAGCAGTTTATTCCATTACTGCTGAGATCCTGATCTCTGAACACTGAAAAGCCACTTGGATGTATCTGATTTATTAACCATTTATAACTCTTTCTGTTTTCTTTTATTATTAAACTTTAGTTTTTAATTGCTAAAGAGGTGGCAGAAGTGGGATTATTGGGTAAGATCTGAGTTATGTATGGACCTGGCTAAGCGGCTGGTCTCTTCAGATTGGAAGGGCTTGATATGTGGTGGAAATTGGTTTTTACTGACTTCTAATCATGGAGTCCAGTGTCCGGGTGCTGAGCCCAGGGCTGGGATGTGTCTAGTTAACCAGTGTGGTGAAGCAGAAGTTTATATTTATTACTGGCTTGGTATAATGTAACCATAGAAAAACCACCAGCCTGGGGTGACCCTACCCTCTTTCTCCGCAGTTTGTCCTGAATTTGGCATCCTCAGCCATGTCCCGCTGAAGCACGGTCACACATGGACAGTATTTACTGTTGATTGGTTCTACAAACAGTCTTGAGCCAGGAAAATAGCCTAGGGTACCTAGCTTACAATTTAGTGCTGAGGATCTCCCCTGATGTCAGCGACGCTGCAACCACTTACACCAGCTGAGAATTTGGCCCAAGACATATTAACTAGAGATAATGCATCAGCAGAAACTAGTCAGCTGGCAGTGAAGAGTCTCAGCTCTTCCCCAGATTCACTGGGTAACCTTGGGCACAGCCTCTCCCTGCATTAAATAGACTCATAGACTCATAGGTCAGAAGGGACCAATCTGATCATCTAGTCTGACCTCCTGCACAAGGCAGGCCACAGAACCCCACCCATCCAATTTTATAACAACCCCTATCCCAGGACCGAGTTATTGAAATCCTCAAAAATGGTTTGAAGACCTCAAGCTGCAGAGACACCACCAGCAAGCGACCCGTGCCCCACGCTGCAGGGGAAGGCGAAAAACCTCCAGGGCACCTGCCAATCTGCCCTGGAGGAAAATTCCTTCCCGACCCCAAATATGGCGATCAGCTAAACCCTGAGCATGTGAGCAAGAGTCACCAGCTAGCACCCAAGAAGGAATTCTCCGCAGCAACTCAGTACCCATCGCATGCAACATCTCCCCGCAGACCATTGAGCAGACCTGTCTGGTGGTAATTCAAGATCAATTGTCCATATTAATGATCCTATCATAACATCCCCTCCATATACTTATCAAGCTTTGTCTTAAAGCCAGGAAAGTCTTTTGCCCCTACTACTTCCCTCGGAAGGCTATTCCAGAACTTCACTCCCCTAATGGTCAGAAACCTTCGTCTAATTTCAAGTCTAAACTTCCTAATATCCAGTTTATACCCATTCGTCCTCGTGGCTACATTAGTACTAAACTTAAATAATTCCTCTCCCTCCCTAACGTTAACCCCCTTGATATATTTATATAGAGCGAGCATATCCCCCCTCAGCCTTCTTTTGGCCAGGCTAAACAAGCCAAGCTCTTTGAGTCTCCTTTCATAAGGCAGTTTTTCCATTCCTCGGATCATCCTTGTAGGCCGTCTCTGAACCTGTTCCAGTTTGAATTCATCCTTCTTGAACATGGGACACCAGAACTGCACACAGTATTCCAGATGGGGTCTCACCAACGCCGTATACAACGGTACTAACACCTCCTTATCCTTGCAGGAAATACCTCGCCTGATGCATCCCAAAATCGCATTTGCTTTTTTAACAGCCGTATCACATTGGCGACTCATAGTCATCCTGCTATCAACCAGTACCCCAAGGTCCTTCTCTTCCTCTGTCGCTTCCAACTGATGCGCCCCCAACGTATATCCAAAATTCTTATTATTAATTCCTAAATGCATGACCTTGCACTTTTCACTATTGTGTTTCATCCTATTTCTATTACTCCAGTTTACAAGGTGGTTCAGATCTTCCTGAATAGTATCCCTGTCCTTCTCCGTGTTAGCAATACCCCCCAGCTTCGTGTCATCCGCAAACTTTAGTAGCACATTCCCGCTCTTTGTGCCAAGGTCAGTAATAAAAAGGTTAAATAAGATCGGTCCCAAAACCGATCCTTGAGGGACTCCACTGGTGACCTCCTTCCAGTCCGACAGTTCACCTTTCAATACGACCCTCTGGAGTCTCCCCTTTAACCAGTTCCTTATCCACCTTACAACATTCATATTCACTCCCAGCTTTTCCAATTTAACTAACAGCTCCCCGTGCGGAACCGTGTCGAACGCCTTGCTGAAATCTAGGTAAATTATATCTACCGCATTTCCTTTATCTAAGTAATCCGTCACCTTCTCAAAGAAGGAGATCAGATTGGTTTGGCACGATCTACCTTTAGTAAATCCGTGTTGCAATTCGTCACAATTACCATTGACCTCTATGTCCTTAACTACTTTCTCCCTTAAAATTTTTTCCAAGACCTTACATACTACAGACGTCAAGCTAACAGGCCTATAATTACCCGGAACACTCTTATTCCCTTTCTTAAAAATAGGAACTACATTAGCAATCCTCCAGCCATACGGCACAACCCCCGAGTTTATCGATTGCTTAAAAATTCTCGCTCACGGGCTCGCAATTTCACGCGCCAATTCCTTTAATATCCTCGGGTGGAGATTGTCCGGGTCCTCCGACTTCGTCCCATCGAGCTGTTCAAGTACGGCCTCTACCTCAGTTGCGGTAATATCCACTTCCATATCCACATTCCCGTTTATCATCCCTCCATCATCGCAAGGTTCCTCACTAGTCTTATTAAAAACTGAGGCAAAGTACTTGTTTAGATGTTGGGCCATGCCTAGGTTATCCTTAACCTCCATTCCATCCTCAGTGTATAGCGGCCCCACTTCTTCTTTCTTTGTTTTCTTCTTATTTATGTGGCTGTAGAACCTTTTACTATTGGTTTTGATTCCCTTTGCAAGTTCCAGTTCAATGTGGCTTTTAGCCTTCCTCACTTTATCCCTACATGTTCTGACCTCAGCAAGGTAGCTTTCTTTACTGATCCTGCCTTCCTTCCACTCCCTGTAAGCTTTCTGCTTTTGTCTAATCCCCTCTCTGAGTTGCTTGCTCATCCAGTTTGGCCTACAACTCCTGCCCATGGTTCTTTTCCCCTTTCTCGGGATGCAGGCTTCCGACAGTCTCCGCAGCTGCGACTTAAAGTAATTCCAGGCCTCCTCCACATTTAAATCCATTAATTCCTCCGTCCAATCCACTTCCCTAACTAATTTCCTTAACTCTTTAAAATTAGCCCTCGAGAAGTCAAAAACCCTAATCGCAGATCTACATTTGTTTATCCTTCCATCTAGTTTGAACTGAATCAGCTCATGATCACTCGAACCAAGGTTGTCCCCTACCACCATTTCTTCTACGAGGTCCTCACTGCTCACCCCTCTCGTAGGTGCTTCAACTACTTGACGAAGAAATCCATCCGCTATCACATCCAGAAAAATCTGACCCCTATTATTCGTGCAAGTACTCGTCCTCCAGTCTATATCCGGGAAGTTGAAGTCCCCCATAATCACACATTTCCCCTTTGTGTTTACTTCATTAAAGACATTAAAGAGGTCTCTATCCATATCCCAATCCGATCCCGGCGGTCTGTAGCACACCCCAAGCACTATCTCAGGGGAAGCTCTAGTTGCTTTTTTACCCAGCGTGATTTTTGCCCAGACAGACTCTGTCTTATCCATTCCATCGCTTCTTATTTCGCTACATTTAATTTCATCATTGATGTACAAGGCTACTCCACCACCTTTGCCTTTCTTCCTGTCTTTTCTAAACAGCACATAGCCTTCAATACCCGTGCTCCAGTCATGAGTACTATTCCACCAGGTTTCGGTAATCCCTATAATATCCGGCTTCACTTCCTGCACAAGTAACTCCAGTTCCTCCATCTTGTTACCTAGGCTCCTCGCATTAGTGTACAGACCTTTTAATTTTCGGCGTTTGGCGTCAGTGACATTCTTTCCCCCGTCGTGCACAAACTTTCTACCACCAGCATCACCCGTTACTCTGGTTTCTACTCCACTATTCCTCCTTGGATCAAATCTTGGGGCCGCAAGGGTATCCCCGCTCACTTTGTTTACTTCCCTCTCCAGGTTATATTCTGGCGTGGAGATCTCCCGAACATCTCCCAACCATCTCCCCCAACTTCCTAGTTTAAAGCCCTCTTGATGAGGTCGGCGAGCCTCCATCCTAGAATTCTATTTCCCTCCTTGCTGAGATGAAGTCCATCCTGAGCAAACAGTTGTCTATCCGTAAATGCTTCCCAGTGACCGTACATCCCAAAGCCCTCCTTGTAACACCACTCCCTGAGCCATCTGTTGATCGCCATAATCTTGTCACTCCTTCGTCGCCCCGCTCTAGGAACCGGCAGAATCCCACTGAAGATCACCTGAGCCTCGATGTCTTTAAGCCTCTTCCCCAGTCTGACATAGTCCTCCTTGATACAGTCCAGCGAGTAACTAGCTGTGTCGTTCGTTCCCACATGAAGGATAATCAACGGATTTTTTCCCGCTCCCGCTAAGATCGTATTCAGCCTCAAGTCCACATCCTGTATCTTAGCCCCCGGCAGACAGCACACTCTTCTGTTCTCCCGATCAGGTCTAGTTACAGGCCTGTCTACTCTTCTCAGTAAAGAGTCTCCAATCACGTAGACTTGCCTTTTCCTGGCGACAGTGCGATTCTCCAGTCTATCCCCCACAGCAGCTGGCCGTGATTCCTCCCGATTTGTATTCGCCCTCACAATCCTCCTAGGGCTCGTACTTGATGTTGCCTCCACTGACTGCTCCCCTCCTTCTGCAGGACTAGCTGCTTGCCTCTTCTTCCTCGCCCTTTCTCCTTCAGCAGCCTGCTGTGTTCCATCTTCATTTCCCAACTCAGCAAACCTATTCCTGAGTTCTATTTGTCCATCGCTGGCCCGTCTTATCCTCTGTCTGGTTCTCCTAGTGACATGCTTCCACCGTCCACTTTCCTCACCCAGCAGTCCCTCCTCAGAGTCCTTAGGTCCTGCTTTTGTCTGCTCGTCTGAGCTTGTCCCCTGTGCCTCATCTTGTCTGTGTTCCATCATCTGCTCAAATCCCCTTCTAAACTCAGCCAGAGTTTCCACTTGCATCTCCAGTCCCCTTACCTTTTCCTCCAGCAGCTCTATCAGACGACACTTCATGCAGATGAAACTCCTTTCAGGTGCTCCCTCTAGGACCATGTACATGCCGCAGCTGCCGCACCCAGTCATCCTCAGTGTGTCTGCACCTGCTGCCTCTGCCTCCATCGTAGCACTGCAACTCTGTGCCTGGCAATCCACACCTCACACCGCACCGCAGGCCACCGACCAGCGCAGGGCTGCCTCTTCCCTGGTCTGCCTTCCCGGTTCCTCTGCCTTGCTCTCCCCTGCAACCTCCCCCTGGACACTCCCACTGAAACTCCCCTGTTAGCCGCTCTGTTCGCCGCCTCCTGTGCCGCTGCAGCTGACTGTGCCGCTGCCTGAGTGCCTGGCTCCTTATATAGGACCCCTAATCAGGTAAGCCCCGCCCCCAACCCAGGGCTCAGCCTCGCTCTCAGCACACAGCCCCTAGCAGCCTGCACACACACTCACTCACACACAAACACCACAAACTACAAAAGCCACAAAAACCTGCTCCTCCAACAGCACTCCCACTGAAACTCCCCTGTTAGCCGCTCTGTTCGCCGCCTCCTGTGCCGCTGCAGCTGACTGGAGTTAATTATTTATTATTTCTAGTGTGCTGCTACGAAAAGCCCCTAATCAGGGCTGCAGAGTCACAGCCTGCACTGATGTGGTTCCTTACAGCACATCCTTGTCCATTCTGTACACTGTAGAGTTCCAGGCAGCGTGTGGTCCCTGGTAAACAAGCAAGACAAGGCTGAAAACTGAACTGTGCGGAAACCTGTTTTTGCGTCTCTAGTTTTTAGCTATTTTTTTAAAAATTCCTCCTGTTTAAGAAGGACGTCAATGCCATTGATCACAACACACAAATAGCCTCACTGTCTGTAAGACAACACAGAGGAGCAATGCCAGTTCATGGCCAGAGCTGTGGTGGTGGAGCAGTGTCGGGGGTCAGGACTCCTGCTTTCTATTCTCAGCTCTGCCACAGACTCATTCTGTGGCCTTGAGTAAATCACTTTATCTCTGTGTGGCTCAGCCCATCCATAACATGAGGAGAACCGTGCCTAGCAGCCTAGCTGAAGGACTTCTAGATGTTGTGATCAAAATCTGTCATTCCAGATACGGTGCCATGTAAATTGCTGGCTCATGGTAGCCGTGGCATTTATCTCCCTCTGTGTGAGCTACTGCAGCCACCCAGCCTCTGCCCAGCATCCCCCCTTCCCAGCCAAGATGGGGCTTGTCCTTCCGCCTGTGTCAGCTGTTGTCCTCCTAGCTTCAAAGCTGATCCCTTGCCCTGCCCCCGAGGCCTGGCTCAGGACAAAGGGCTCCCAGCCCAACACCCTGCCACCCACAGACCCCCAGCCAGGAGGAAAAAATCATGGAATCATAGAAGATTAGTGTTGGAAGACACCTCAGAAGGTCATATAGTCCTACCCCTGCTCAAAGCAGGACCAATCCCAACCTGATCATTCCAGCCAGGGCTTTGTCAAGCTGGGCCGTAAATACTTCTAAAGATGGAGATTCCACCACCTCCCTAGGGAACCCATTCCAGTGCTTCATCACCCTCCCAGTGAAACAGTGTTTCCTAATATCGAACCTAGACCTCCCCCACTGCAATTTGAGACCATTGCTGAAAGTTAAGGAAATAAGCCACACAAGGGTCTCTCCCCTCAAGACTTTGCAGCTGAGCTTTAGGGCCCACAAGTTGTATAATGCACAGTCTCAGCTGACTGCATCACAACCCTGTTCCCAACTCTCAGCTGATTTTATACAGTTTCCTGGCTTCCCTCTCTGCTCCGGACTGGCCTGCTGGCCCCAGCGCTGCATCCTCACTGCAGGTTCCTTGCCAGGCTGCAGCAGATCCCAGCCCAGCCCCGGAGCAGAGGGAGCCCAGATGGTGGGAGAGGAAGGTGCAGATGATCCAGCAAGCAGATGGGGATGGAGAGGAGGAAAGTGAGTAACAGGGGTTGGGCTTTGATGTAAGAGATGGGGAATGGTGCAGGTCTTGGGGGAACAGGTGGGACAGCGGAAGCGGCCTCGTGGACAGGGGTAGGTCAGGGATCAGGGTCTTGGGGAATAGGCAGGGCAGAAGTGGGGCCTCAGAGGTCTAGTTAAAAGCAATTAGAAAGGTGGAATCCTATGAGAGAATGAGTTGTACGTAGACAGAGTGCAGCAAGGGCAGGAAAGGATTTAATGTCACTTTGACTGTCCAGTAAGTGATTGCGGGAAGGGGGCCCAGCACCATGTCACCAGCCAGCTCTGCACAGAGCTTGGTCTGAGATCCAGAGCACCAGGAGAAAACGTTAGGCCCCTTTATTAGTAAAGAGCCAGAGCAGCCTGTCCCGGATCTGTTTGGTCTTCACACCGTAGATGATGGGGTTTAGCATGGGTGGCAGCAAGAGGTACAGGTTGGCAATGAGAATGTGGAAATGCAGGGGCACATTTGGGCAAATCTGTTCATGAGAGAGATGATGAGATCTGGGAAGTAAAAAGCTAAAATGACAAAAAGGTGGGAGCTGCAGGTCCCAAAAGTCTTGAGACGCGTGTTTTCTGTGGGGAGGCTGAAGATGGCCCTGAGGATCTGGATATAGGACACCCCGATATAAATCACATCCAGACCCATCAAACAGAATTGCCCAAAGAGGCCGTAGTAACTACTGACACGGGTGTCGGCGCAGGCTAGGTTCACCACAGCTATGTGCAGGCAGTACGGCTGGGGGATTATGTTGGTTCTGCAATAAGGCCATTGTCTTGCCAGTAAGGGATAGGGTAATACAACTATGAAACCAAGCAGCACCACGGCCAGGCCAATCTTGGCCACCAGGGGGTTCGTCAGAGTGGTGGTATGTCTTAAGGGATGGCAGATGGCAACATAGCGATCCAAAGCCATGGCTACGAGAATCCCAGGCTCCATTGCTAAGAAGCAGTGAATGAAGTACGTCTGGGTGAGGCAGGCATTGAAATTGATCTCCCTAGAATTGAGCCAGAAAATTGCCAGCATTTTGGGCAGGGTGGATGTGGACAGGACCAGGTCGGTGACAGCCAGCATGCAGAGGAAATAGTACATGGGCCCATGGAGGTTCAGCTCCATTTTCACGATGAACAGGATGGTGAAGTGCCCCAAGATGGCTATGATGTACACGGTGCAGAAGGGGATGGAGATCCAGACATGAGCTGCTTCCAGGCCAGGAATGCCCAGCAGGATGGAAGTGGAGGCAGGACCGGAGCTAGTATTTTTAGTGCCCTAGGCGCACGGCCATTTCACCTCCCCTCGCGCTGGTCCCGCGGCTCCGGTGGAGCTGCTGCAGTCATGCCTGCAGGAGGTCCACCGGAGCCGCGAGACCAGCGGACCCTCTTTAGGCATGACTGTAGCAGGTCAACCAGAGCTGCCTGCCCCACCCCCCCGGCAAAATGCCACCCCCGAATAATCCTGGCACCCTAGGCAATTGCCTGGGTCACCTAAATGGAAGCGCCGGCCCTGGGTGGAGGGGTTGGTGAAGTTGGTTGTGTTGGAATCTGACATTCAGTAGGGGAAAAGGTGTCCAATTCTGAGGCAGAACGAGGTCTCCTGCATGGACTGAGCGTTCCCCTGACTTCAAGTATGTGCCCAAGCTCTAGTGTGGTGGTCGCAGTACAAATACCTGGATGGAGAGAAAACGTGAATATGAGCTAGTGACCATCACCTTCAACCCCCCAGTAAAACCTCTCCAGCACATCATCAAGGATCTACAACCTTTCCTGAAGGACAAGCCCTCACTCTCACAGACCTTGGGAGACAGGCCAGTCCTTTCTTACAGACAGCCTCCCAACCTGAAGCAAATACTCACCAGCAACCACACACCACACAACAAAAACACTAATTCAGGAACCTATCCTTGCAAAAAGGTCCATTGCCAACTCTGTCCACATATCCATTCAAGGGACACCATCATAGGACCTAATCACATCAGCCCCCACAGTATCAGAGGCTCGTTCACCTGCACATCTACCAATGTGTTATATGCCATCCTGTGCCAGCAATGCCCCTCTGTCATGTACATTGGCCAAACCGGACAGTCTCTACGCAAAAGAATAAATGGACACAAATCAGACGTCAAGAATTATAACATTCAAAAACCAGTCGAAGAACACTTCAACCTGCTGGGTCACTCAATTACAGACCTAAAAGTTGCAATACTCCAACAAAAAAAACCTTCAAAAACAGACACCAACGAGAAACTGCAGAACTAGAATTAATTTGCAAACTGGACACCGTTAAATTAGGCTTGAATAAAGAGTGGGAGTGGATGAGTCATTACACAAAGTAAAAACTATTTCCCCATGCTAATTTCCTCCTACTGCTACTCACATTTTTCTGTCAACTGTTGGAAATGGGCCATCCTGATTATCACTACAAAAGTTTTTTTTTTCCCTCCTGCTGATAATAGCCCACCTTAATTGATTAATCTTGTTACATTCATATGACAACATTCATTTTTCATGTTCTCTGTGTATATATATATCTTCCTACTGTATTTTCCACTGCATGCATCCAGTGAAGTGAGTTTTAGCCCACGAAAGCTTATGCCCACATAAATTTGTTAGTCTCTAAGGTGCCACAAGTACTCCTCGTTTTTTGGTTGTTTTTTTTTTTTGCTGATACAGACTAATACAGGTACCACTCTGAAATGTGAATATGAGACACTACATGCACCGCTGGAGGCTGTTCTCATGGGCAAAGCAGATTGGTCACTCTTCGCACACTGAAAAATGATATTTTCATTATTGAGAGAAATGAATTATGAAGAACTGAGCCTACTAATGCCAATTCCATATTTTATGGTGCTCCCTGCTCAATAATTCCTGCGCATCATGGGGTGAGAAACCTTACTAGGCACCAGTAGGAAACACAATGGTGGATACTGGTTATCCATCATTCTTCCTTAGGCTTTTTCTACACTGCCGTGTTTTTTCACAAATAAGCAGGTTTTGCCAGAGAAACAACAGCTGTCTACATACTGCACAGTGACTTTCAATGACAGAACTCCTCAGATCCAGTGACATCATATAAACACCCTGACAAGAGTTTTAGGCAAAAGTTTTGTTGGCAAAGTGCCAGTGTAGACACTTGTGCTTGTTTTATCAGTATAATTGGCCTCTGGAAGGTGTCCCACATTGCTCATCCTGAGGGCTCTAGGGAAGAGTTTCAACTCCTCTCCCCTGCATTAAGGTAAATGCTTTCTCCCCTTCCCCCTTTAAAGGCTCTGGAATTTTGAAATTCCTCTCCCTGTTTGCTCGGTGTGGAGTGCTCACGTCACACCTTCCCAGGTTGTTGTGGTGGCTAAATGCTGCGGACACTGCGGAGCTTCTGGAGCTGCTCAGCATTTGAGGAGAGGAGGCTGTGCAGTCCCAGCTGTGCTCCAGCCATAGGACTGTCAATACCTAAGGGCAGATTTCATGCAGCATGTGGCAAAAGAGCTACAATCGGGACACACTGCAGTACACAGCAAAGATGAAGGAATTATGGCACATGTACCAGAAGACAAAGGAGACAAACAGTGTCTCCAGTGTGGTGCCACAGAACTGCCGCTTTTGTATGAAGTTGGATGCTATCCTCAACAGTGACCCCATTTCAACCACCAACAGCCCCGTGGTTACATTGGTGTGGGTACTCCTCTCAGCGTACGTAATCTACCTCTCTGAGAGGTGGTAGCTAGATTGATGAAGAATTCTTTGGTAGATCTCATGCTGTGTATACCAGGGTTAGGTTCACATAGCTACATTTCTCATGGGTGTGGGGTTTTTTTACAATTGAAAAAAAAAGCAAATACAATTTTCATTTGCATTAGCAGAGGCAGAGCATGCAAGTCACGGGAGGGGATAGTAGCACTTTTCTTCGTGCTGGTTAGATCTCAGCTGGAGTATTCTGTCCAGTTACGGTATCCAATATATAGGAAGGATGTAGAGAAATGGAAAAAGATCCAGATGAGAGTGACAAAGACGCTCCACAGGATGGAATGCAAGCCATACCAGCAAAGGCTGAAGGAAAAGGGTATGTTTAGTTTGGAAAGGGGAAGATTAAGGGGGGACATGACAGCAG
The DNA here is from genome assembly GCF_025201925.1 of Gopherus flavomarginatus. Classification (NCBI taxonomy): domain Eukaryota; kingdom Metazoa; phylum Chordata; order Testudines; family Testudinidae; genus Gopherus; species Gopherus flavomarginatus. The sequence goes on from NC_066617.1 coordinate 375,291,013, forward strand.
TCTTCAGATGTTTGAAAGGCTGCCATTAAAATTATGGAGGAACATTATCACATAAAACAAGAGGCAATGCGGTCAAACTACAGCACAGCAGATTTAGATTTAATCTCTGATAAACTTCTCAAATTTAAGAACAGGAGGACAATGGAACAGATGTCCAGGCAGGTTGTGAAAGTCCTCCACTGGATGTTTCAGCAGGAGCCTGGATAGTCATCTGTCTTGGATAATTTAGAAACAAAAAGTCCTGCATCTTTGCAGGGGGTTAGACTAGCTGATTATTGCAGCCCCCTCCTAACCCTGTCACTCTTTGATTTCATGATATAAAATTCTAGTGTAGACCAGGTCTTACCGAAACACAAGTTATGGAGCTCAGTACTTGGGTAGCTGGGTGAAATTTAATGCCCTGTGTTATACAGGAGGTTAGATTGGATGTTCTGTTGGTCCCTTCTGATTTTGAACCCTATGAATCTATCAACATAGAAAGTAGTTCAGGCAATATATTAATTCTGTCTCATAACACACGAACAAGGGAACATTCAATTACATTGAAACACTGAACACATAAAACTGCTTACATAGTCCATATTTGGCCTGTGGAACTCCTTGCCACAGATATTATTAGAACAAAGAGCTTAGCTAAATGGTATTCACAACTGGATTGGCCATAGTTGGTGGTGCTGGTGGCACGACACATCGTTAAGTCTGTCTGACACCTTCAATTACAAGACTTAATTTTCAATTGTATATATGTTGGCCAAATATTAACCTAAATTTTCTTATGCTAGGTGTCTACTTCTGCCTGAATTGCATTTTGAAAGTTGTAGGCATAACAGTTCAGCCAATTTCTAGAATGAAGCTAGGGGAGAAGATGTCTCGACCATGTTGAAAAATTGTTATATTTCTGCTAGTGAGGTGCCCTAGCACCTCCGTGCCTTTCAGCACGTAAAGTCTGGTAACAGCTCTTCCATATCCCACAGCCTCTCCACCCCGTTAATAGCCAAAGCCCTAAATTGAAAGAGAAGGAGGTGGCAGTGTCTGTATATTAACACACAGCTGGCTCCTGAGCTTTTACTCAGTTCTTACTCCAGACGGGATGTTTTTCTGGACAGCCTGCTTGAGGGCTTGTCTACACTTAAAACACGACAGGGGGGCTGCCATAGCGCTTCATGGGGGCCTGAGCAAACTGCGGCCCACAGCCCCCAAATCTGGTCTTGTGCTAGACAGCTACTAACAACTTTCATCCTGAAGGATCCACTATGCCACTGAAATGAAGCCACCTAAGGCTGCAGCCCATCACCGATTATAGTTGATTACTAAGAAAACTAGAGATAATGCCTTTGTCTTATAGAGTCTGATGCTGTGTAAATGCCCAGGATGGCTGAGTAGACAGTAGACAGACATATCTGGAGAAAGATGATGCAAAGGAGACACAAAAACTTTCTGGAGGCACAAAGGATTTTCACTAAGGTATCAGAGATCAATAATTCTCATCAGTAACTATTATCATACCACACAGAACCTTTCATTGAAGGATCTTCAAAAGACCTAGCAAAGGAAAGTCACTATAAACATATCCTCATTATAGCCATAGGTAAACTGAGGTACAGGGAGACATGAGTTGGCCAAAATCAAACAGAAAATGACAGACAGAACCCAGGAGTTGTGAGTTCCTTGCCATAAGCATGGTCTCTCCATCAGTAACTGAGTGCATGATAAGTGGGAAATGGAGTCATACTGTTGTAAAGCCTCTTCATTGGGTAGGAGTGACGGATTTCTGCAAGATGCAACTTGAAACAGGGGTTCCTGTGAGCCCTCTCACATACCAACCTGGGCCCTCTCTAACACTATGAGGCTGAAAAGCTGCAAGCCCCTCCAGGTCTTGCACTTACGCACCCATACACAGACAGAGACACACTCAGCTGCAGTTACGTGAAAGCTTTCACTAGCCATCCATGAACCAGCAATAGAGAGGCTCCAGACAGTTCCCCCAGCTCCCCATCCTAGGACCGCAGAGCTGTGCTGTCTTGCCCTTTTCAGAAGACTGACCAGCGTACATTTATTGCCCTGCCTCCTTCCCTCAATGTGGAGAGGACAATTCACCATCCCCTGTTCCTGAGCAGATTTTTCATTATACTTCAAATAATACACAGTTAGGTAAATAAATAAAAAGCGGATGTAGTAAGTACAGAAAAATTGATTTTAAGCTTTTATAAATTATAGAAAACAGGTTAAAGTTGGTTACTTAAGAAATAAACAAAATCACAATCTAAGTTCTATACCAGGGGTCGGCAACCTTTCAGAAGTAGTGTGGTGAGTCTTCATTTATTTGCTCTAATTTAAGGTTTTGAGTGCAAGTCATACATTTTAATGTTTTTAGACAGTCTCTTTCTATAAGTCTGTAATATATTTCATACAACAATAGTTTATTTAAGTAAATAAGATTTTTAAAATGTTTAAGAAGCTTCATTTAAAATTAAATTGAAATGCAGCCCTCCCCCACCCCAGACCGGTGGCCAGCACCTGGGCAGTGTGAGTGCCACTGAAAAACAGCTCACGTAACGCCTTCGGCACCCGTGCCATAGGTTGCCTACCCCTGTTCTGTACTCTAGACAGGATTTGAATCAAGGAATGTCTCACCTGATGGGACAAACAGTCCACCCATCTTTCATACGCAGGCTATAAATCCTTTCAGCTTGGGACAACATCCCTAGTTCAGTCCTTATTCTTAAGGTGGTTCTGAGTGTTGAGTTGTGGGGGGAGTGAAGCCAAGTGACAATATCTCTTTCCCCTATTACAGCTTCTGCCATATGGAGGGAACTGCATTTTTTCCAAGCAAAAGCCCCCAGTTCAGTTAGTGGAAAAGTTCAGGCACAAGACGGAGTCCAGTGTCAGATGAACTGGTCACGTGCCCTTGCCTGCTTCGATAATTCATAGCAGGGGCCATTGCCCATCTCCTGGCTAGAACATTCATAGGAACGTCCATAAGGTGCGGATGAGCTTCTTCTAAAGCTTACTGTGTTTCTTAATAAACCATTTCCTTGAATGGTTCATTCATAATATGCTGGCTAGATCAGCTGTAAACTACATTGTGGCTGTTACTGAAAAGCAAACACATTTAAAATACTGGCACATAGTCAATATTCATAACTTTAGGGACAAAAATAATACACACATACAACTAGGGTGATCATATTCAGCAAATCATAACTTTTCCATTGATATGTTACATGAAAACTTTATATAAAACACATCAAATCATATCACCATAGTAAATACGGGGACACGAGGGTGTTGCTTTGGGGCACATAATATCAGACCCCACCCCTTAGTTTATTGCAGGAGTATTTGTCACTGACTAATGCAGCGGCAGTGTGCCCAAGGCCTTAATTAGATTTTGACCATACAACTCCCATGTGTTGCAAACATTGTGGTGTTACCCACAGGTATTCTCGCACAGTTCTTTGAACCTATCAACACTTTGTAAATCAGTCTAGTGATCTCAAAAGTCAGCAAGTGCCATCTCTGGGTCACTAGAAATGTCTGTGCACCTCTGTTTTCCATTTTGCTGTTCCAATTGCTGATATCTCAACAGAGATAGTCATCAATGCCATGAAGTGGTGTGACTCAGTTTCCCCATTTACACAGCAGACCAGGTTTATTATGGTTTCCCTGCTGAGAGAAGCTTTGAAACGGTTTACAGATGTTAGCAGAGAAGCACTATCCCCACTGGGCTTCTTCCATACTACTCATAACATGGCTAAAAACTTCCCCCCAGAATCATTCATACTGCACCTTTTTATAGGATTTACCATCACTGCCATGTTCTTTGTTATAAGGTTTACAATTAGCAACAATTTTGAATCATCAGATTTAAGGTCATCACCAAATTTTGTATCACAGGTTGGTGTTTCTATGTATTTTTATTATACCATGACTTATTCTTGAACACTTTGGTTTGTTCCACATCCATTGGGCCATTCAATTCCTCCAATAACCTTGGCATGTATTTAGTTACTATTTTTCCTTTCCCCTCAGTGTCCCTTCAGTAGGGATCTTAGTCTAAGGTTATCTTTGGTGTCTTGGTATGCCAGGTCTGGTGATGTAAAGATATAAGAGAACTTTGTATCTTCGCTAGCCCTCTGTGAAGGAAGGGGGTAAAATGGAACATGCTTCCCAGAAGTGTAAACCCCTCTGTCTGTGGTTTATTCACAATAGATGCTTGTGTCTGCTCAAAATCTTCAACTAGAGAAGCCATCTCATCCACAGTGTTCACCCTTTTGTCCCACAGACACTGTTTTCCATCATCTTTACATACATTTAAGAAATGCTCCTGAGCAACAACATCAAACATTGCTTCAAAGCTTGTAACATCTTTGTTCCTTGCCCACTTCCTCATCAAAGCTTTCATTTCATTCCACATTACTCTTGCCAGCAGTACTCCTGCCCTCTAAGGATTTGTATTTTTCACTCTATATATTTCAGAGGTAATCCGAAATTCTTTCAAATCCATTTCTTTGAATTTAGAATAATCTAAAAGATTCTCAGCTGGCATTTTATTGACTATATCTAGAGCTTTACCAATTAACTTTGCAATTAAAGTGGGCAAACAGAGAGATAAGCACAGTTAGTGGAAAAGTTCAGGCACAAGATGGAGTCCAGCGTCACATGAACTGGTCACATGGCCTTGCATCAATCAATGAGTCACAGCAGGGGCCATTGCCCATATTTTGGCTACAAATGGGGACAAGTTTCTTCCATGGCCCACTGTATTCATTGATGAACAATCAAGTTTTATATCCATTCACAATGCGCTGGCTAGGCTGGATGTAAACTACTTTGTGGGAGTCACCACAGGAGGAATTACTTTTGAAATACAGGTAGATGAGTCAATGTTTGTTACTTCAAAGGCAAAAATGATACAGACACACAAATAAGACAATCACATTCAGCAAACCACAGCTTTTCCATAGATACCTCACATGACATAGTTTGTACAAGATTTGTTGCAACTACATAACAGTGGTGAATGTGGGGTGCCAGGGTTTTGCTTTGGGGTACAGGATGTCACAGCAATATAGCTATAGAACTAGAGCTTTCTGAAATCTAATTTTTATTATATAAGATTTACGTCCGTGTCCTGAAAGAGACTGCAAACTACTCTGTACTGTAGGAGAAAAGCCTGCCGAGGTACAGAGCAAAGGAAACTAGCCTCAGGGCCTTGGCGCTTGGTGTGCAGCTCCCCGCTCCCAGAGGGAGGCGCTAGAATGGAAGCTGCACCCCAAGAGTAAGCCTAAAAAGCCAGAGATAAAAACGCAGAGCCAGAGGCAGGGCCTGAAAGCTGCTCTGACTCTAGAGCACATGGCTCCAGTGTTTGGGACCCAAACACACCCTTCTGGTGGGCATTGAGCCATGGCAGCTTGAGCAAGGCTGTGACAGCAAACTCAGAGCTGCCACACCAATGTTAGAATACTGTGAGTGGAAAGGGAGTAGGGTCGAGTGATCCCAAACCTGTGTGATGAGGTCCTCAAGCTGTTCCCTTCACCCTACCGTGGTTCAGCTCCCCCAGACACTCCAATTGGTTCAGCACACCCTTGCCAGAGCTCCCCCTTGGGTGCACTCTGTTTCCTGTTTCTCTCTTTCAGGCCACAGGATCGTTAAAGCAAACAGATCCAGGCCTTGCAAATGCGGTTTCTAAAACCTTTCCTTTACTTTAGAGGGCATAAGAGATATTGAATACGCACAATACTATACCCGCACACCATTCCCTGCCTCAGTGGACATTAGATCATATGAACAGCCATAATGGGCCAGACATGGGTCCATCTAGCCCAGTATCCTGTCTTCCGACAGTGACCGACGTCAAGTGCTTCAGAGGGAATCCCTATCCTGTCAACCATTCCAAGCTTTTGGCAAACAGAAACTGGGGACACAATCCTTCCCCATCCTGCTTAATAGCCATTGATGGACCTATCTTCCATGATTTTATCTAGTTCTTTTTTGAATCCTGTTATAATCTTGGGGTGCCAAGGAATTCCACAGGTTGCCTATGCATTGTGTGAAAAAATACTTGTTTTTGTTTGTTTTTTAAACCTGCTGCCTATTAATTTCATTTAGTGACCCCTAGTTTTTTGTTATGGGAAAGAGTAAATAACAATTCCTGATTTACTTTCACCACACTGGTCATGAATTTATAGCCCCCTAACATCTCTCCCCTTAGTGGTCTTTTTCCCAAACTGGAAAGTCCCAGTATTTTAAATTTCTCCTCATACAGAAACTGCTCCATACTCCTAATCACTTTTGTTGCCCTTTTCCAAACCTTTTCCAATGCTAATGCATCTTTTTTTTTTTGAGATGGGCTGACCGTCTCTTGTTAGGGGGCTTATTACTTCACCCTCCCACTTCCCTGGTCCTTCTCATGTGAACAGAGAGCAACAATACCCCAAATCCAAAGGTGCAAACAATTCAATGTTTATTGGGATGAACGTTCAGCAAGCTTAAATTCAAGTTCCTTTTCCTTATTTTTGAATCCCACCTTACTTCCTGTTTGCCCCTAATTTATATAGTAATATTCACAGCTATACCTTAACCAATCATTCTACTACAATTTACCTAACCAATCCTAACATATTGTAACATGATTAGCTAACCAATTATATCCCACCACCTTAATTAGTTTACACCTAGCAAAATTAATTGTACAGCAGACAGAAACAGTCACAGAAGCAGACAAAGACCATGTAAATAAACATACAAAACAATACAGAAGTGAGGATTTCACAACTACATCTGTACAGACATAAGGGTTCTCCAGCTGTGTCTACTGATAAGTGAGTTCTTACCAGACAGAAAACTACCAAACTAAATTTCTTTTTACATCTTCTAGGCTCTTCCCTTTTGCTGGAGGTGATAGATCAGAACACCTTCCTAACAGCCTTGGATAGTCTTATTTCAATGTGATTAGTTTGGAATGTGAGGATGTGACCGCACACTTCCGAGCTTATGGCTGCCTCCTAAGCCAAAGCCATTGGCCTAAGAAGAGGGCCTCAGACTGTCACAGTGAGAGAAGGCCCTTACACAGATTCTTTCTTTTATACCCCCTAGATCATTTCCATAGGCAACCCACATTCTTAAAGTATAGGCCTTTACAGACAGGCTGGAATATCTATATCCTAACACATCTGCATGCAGTATTCAAGATGTGGGCATACAATGGATTTATATAGAGGCAATATGATATTTTCCCTCACATTATATATCCCTTTCCTAATGATTCCCAACATTCTGTTTGTCTGTTTATCACGGCCGGTGGACTGTCTCTTCCAACCCTAATCTTCTATGACTCTAAAATTCAGTTAATGTTTCTGCAATTTCACATCTGAATTCCTTCAGAACTCTTGGGTGAAACCATCTGGTCCTGGTGAATTTTAATAAATTAAACAGTAATAACATTCCTGACTAACCTAATTGCCTTCTATGAGGAAATAACTGGGTCTGTGGATGAGGGGAAAGCAGTGGATGTGTTATCCCTTGACTTTAGCAAAGCTTTTGATATGGTCTCCCACAGTATTCTTGCTGGCAAGTTGAAGAAGTATGGGCTGGATGAATGCACTGTAAGGTGCATAGAAAGCTGGATAGATCAGCCGGTTTCAAGCAGAGTGCCCCAGGGCTTGGTCTTGGGGCTGTTTTTGTTCAATATCTTCTTAAATGATCTGGAGGATGGTGTGGACTGCACCCTCAGCAAGTTTGCAGAGGACACTAAACCGGGAGGAGTGGTAGGTATGCTGGAGGCTAGGGATAGGATACAGATGGACCTAGACAAATTAGAGGATTGGAACAAAAGAAACCTGATGAGGTTCAACAAGGACAAATGCAGAGTCCTGCACTTAGGATGGAAGAATCCTATTAACTGATACAGACCAGGGACCGAATCGCTAGGCAGTAGTTCTGCAGAAAAGGACCTAGAGGTTACAGAGGACAAGAAACTGTATATGAGTCAACAGTGTGCCCTTGCTGCCAAGAAGGCTAACGGCATTTTGGGCTGTATAAGTAGGGGCATTGCCAGCAGATGGAGGGACGTGATCATTCTATTTGACATTGTTGAGGCCTCATCTGGAGTACTATGTCCAGTTTTGGGCCCCACAGTACAAGAAGGATGTGGAGAAATTGGAAAGGGTCCAGTGGAGGGCAACAAAAATGATTAGGGGGCTGGAGCACATGACTTATGAGGAGAAGCTGAGGGAAATGGGATTGTTTAGTCTGCAGAAGGGAAGAATGAGGGGGATTTGATAGCTGCTTTCAACTACTTGAAAGGGAGTTCCAAAGAGGATGGATCTAGACTGTTCTCAGTGGTGGCAGATGACAGAACAAGGAGTAATGGTCTCAAGTTGCAGTGGGGGAGGTTTAGGTTGGATATTAAGAAAAAAATTTTCACTAGGAGGGTGGTGAAGCACTGGAATGGTGGTGGAACCTCCTTCCTTAGAGGTTTTTAAGGTCAGGCTTGACAAAGCCCTGGCTGGGATGATTTAGTTGGGTGCTGGCCCTACTTTGAGCAGAGGGTTGGACTAGATTACCTCCTGAGGTCCCTTCCAACCCTGATATTCTATGATTCTATGAAAACTTTCCCTAAAGACATCTCAATCTGAGACAGTTCCTCAGACCTGTCACTTGAAAAGAATGGCTCACGTTTGTGAATCTCCCTCAAATCCTCAGTCATTCAGACTGATGCAAAAAATTCATTTAATTTCTCCTCAATGGCCATATTGTCCTTTGCTTACTCGACAATTGCGTTGAGTGGAACAAGTATAGCAATAATGAAGCCCGTACTCAAATCCGCTTCTGGATCAACCTGCTCCTTCTTCTTCAAACAGACTCAAAAAGTAAAAGCATAAATGTTTAAGTATATCAGAAGCAGGAAGCCTGCTAAACAACCGGTGGGGCCACTGAACAAACTAGATGCTCAGCAAACTCTTTCTGTCTAAGTTAGTATGTAAACACTTACATTCATTACAACACCCCCAAAACCCTTATTAAGAAATAGAAACACCCTTATCATTAGTATACCCACCCTATGTATTGTTCACAGCATCACTCATGTTATACAGGCATTTTTACCTTGAAAATACATTTCTTTGCAATAATCTGTTGCTACTAATTTCACTAATCAGTGGTTCTCAGGCAAGAGAGGAAGGGGCCAGGAGCCTGGGCTCTCTCGTGTAGCTTGTGTGGAAGCAGGGAAAGAAAGAGAGGGCTTAAGTGCAGCCATTTAAGTGTCAGAGACAGAGCAACTGTTCTGTCAAGTCTTAACCTAATATCGCGAGAACTGAAGAAGCAGGGGTCACGTCAGAAGCGAATGGAAAACAACAGAATAGTCAGTGTGACCCAGCCTTGGGATAACGATGTTTTGAGAAGAGAAAGTGAGAAAATACTGGAATAGATAGTAAATAGTTTATAGAAAAAGCAGATGTTTTTTAATTAATCCACGTCACAACGAGGTATAAATGCTTGTGTAATTTAGCTTGTACTTTGGAGAAACTGAGGCAGAGATGCTGTCTGCCAGCAGTGTCCTTCCCTGGCTATTGCTTGAATAAAGCTGTCTCTGATTTTGTTGCTTCCAACCTGAGAGTGGAGTTTTGTTTCTTCCACAATATTTGGTGCCATGACTCAGATGAGCATATTCTGTTCTCTTCATGTCACATTACTTTGGCTCATTGGCCCATTCTGAATCCTGCTTTGCTGTTACCAGGGCCCCTTGATGGAGACCGTCATGATTGTGTGTCTGTTGCTTCTCTTCTTACCAGCCAAGGGAAAATCTTACTGATGTGCCTTTGCAGAATCCAGATCTCATTTATTTTGTAGATGGTTCTTTTCTGTGAAACTCGAAGGGAAAATTGATGGTTGGTTATGCCGTTTGTTCTTTATATTCTGTTATTGAAAATGCTTTCCTTCCCTCTGTCTTTTCAGCTCAGCTTGCTGAGCTCATGGCTTTGACATGGGCATGTATTCAGGCACAGGATCAAACTGTTACTATTCACACTGATTCTCACTATGCTTAGAGGTTTCCTAACTTCCTCTGGTTCCCCCATTAAGGATAGTCAGTATGTATCTGCTCTTTTGGATGCTCTTTTGTTGCCCAAAGCTGTTGCTATTGTAAACTGCATGGCTCATCCAGCCCCTCATGATGAAGTTACTCGTGGGAATGCTTTGGCTGATTCAGCAGCCAAGGATGCAGCCCTTTCTGGCCCTCAGGCTGCTTTCATTTTTGCCTTAGTTGAGCAGCCTCTGCTGGCTTCCCTCGGTGACCTTGCTAAGATCCAGAAGATGGTGCCAGAGACTGAGAAACGTTCTTGGAGCGTTGCTGGGTGCACCTTGTACCATGGTCACCGTTGGCGCTTCTGGGATAAGCATGAGGGCCACTCCCAACTGAAAGACTGGACTCAGCTCACATGAGATTTTGACAGGGCACCCGATGTGACTTCCAGTAGCACCCCCACTGGCCCTTGCTCAGATGGACATTCATTTGATGGAAGTTATGATGCATTACTCAAGGACCCTGAAAAGCCCTGCCACTCCTAGGACCCAGGAGATTGGGTCTACGTAAAGATCCACCAGCCAAAGACTGCTTTGGCTCCACACTGGAAAGACCCTTATTAAGTCCTGCTGACTACCAACACTGCTGTGAAGTGCCAAGGACTGACTGCTGGGACCCATGCTTCTCACGGCAAAAAGACACACAATGGGCTCTGACCTCAGGATTTTGCATCTGAGCTTTAGGTCCCACAAACTCTTGGATGCACAATCTCAGCTGACTGCATCACAGCCCTGTTCCCAACCCTCAGCTGATTTTATACAGTTTCCTGGCTTCCCTCCCGGCTCCAGACTGGCCTGCCAGCCTTAGTGCCATGTCCTCACTGAAGGTTCCTTGCCAGGCTGCAGCAGATCCCGTCCCAGGCCAGGAGCAGAGGGAGCCCAGGCTGGGAAGAAGGAAGGTGGAGATGAATTTGTAAGTGCATGGAGTTGGAGAGGAGGGGAGGGAGTAACAGGGGTGTAGCTTTGGGGGAAGACGTTGAGAATGGAGCGGGGCCTTGGGGGAATAGGTGAGATGAGGGAAGGGGCCTTGTGGAAAGAGGTGGGTCAGGCGGCAGGGCCGTGGGGAATAGACAGCACAGGGCATGAGGCCTCCGATATCCAGTTAACAGCAGTTAGAAAGGTGTCATCCTATGGGAGAATGGTTGTACACAAAAAGACTCCTCAGTTTGTCACACAGACAGACCACAGCAAGGCCAGGAAAGGATTTAATGTCACTTTGACTGTCCAGTAAGTGATTACGGGAAGGGGGCCCAGCACCATGTCACCAGCCAGCTCTGCACAGAGCACAGTCTGAGAGACAGAGTACCAGGAGAAAACTTTAGGCTGCTTTATGAGTAAAGAGCTGAAGTAGCCCGTCCTGGATCTGTTTGGTCCTCAGCCCGTAGATGATGGGTTTAGCATGGGGGACAGCAAGAGGTACACATTGACAATGAGAACGTGGAAATGCAGGGGCACATTCTGGGCAAATCTGTTCATGAGGGAGATGATGAGACCTGGGATATAAAAGGCTAAAATGACAAAGAGGTGGGAGCTGCAGGTTTCAAAGGTCTTGAGCCGGGCGTAATTTGTGGGGAGGCTGAAGATGGCCCTGAGGATCTGGGTATAGGACAGGGCAATAAAAATCCAATCCAGACCCATCACACACACTAGCACAAAGAGGCCGTAGTAACTACTAACACGGGTGTCGGCTCAGGCCAGGTTCACCATAGCTGTGTGTGCGCAGTACGGCTGGGGGATGATGTTGGTTCTGCAATATGGCCACTGCCTCACTAGGAAGGGATTGGGCAGTATGACTATGCTGCCACGCAGCATCAAGCCCAGGCCAATCTTGGCAACCATGGAGTTTGTCAGGATGGTGGAATGTCTCAGGGGATGGCAGTTGGCCACATAGCGATCAAAAGGCATGGCCACAACAATCCCAGACTGCAGTACTGAGAAGATGAGAATAAAGTACATCTGGGTGAGGCAGGCACTGAAATCGATCTCTCTGGCATTGAACCAGAAGATGCTCAGCATTTTGGGCAGGGTGGACAAATACACAACCAGATCGGTGACGGCCAGTATGCAGAGGAAATAGTACATGGGCCCATGGAGGCTCTGCTCCATCTTCACGATGAACAGGATGGTGAAGTTCCCCAAGATGACTATGACGTACATGGTGAAGAAGGGGACGGAGATCCAGATATGAGCCACCTCAAGGCAGGAATGCCCAGCAGGATGAAGGTGAAGGGGTTGGTGAAGTTGATTGTGTTGGAATCTGACATGGAGTAGGGGAGAAGGTGTCCAACAATGAGGCAGAACAGTGTCTCTTGCATGTACCATATGTTCCCCTGACTTCCTGTATGTGCCCAGGGTCTCAGATGATAGTAGCAGTACAAATACCTGGATGGAGAGATAATATGAATATGAGACACGACATGCACTACTGAATGCTGTTGTCATGGGGGGAGCAGATCGGTCGCTCTTCACACACCGAAAATGACATTATCATTATTCAGGGAAATGAATTATGAAGAACTGACCCTACTAATTCAAGTTCGATATTTTATGGTGCTCCTTGCTCAATAATTCCTACACATCATGGTGTGGGAAACCTTATTAGGCACCAGTAGGAAACACAAGTGTGGATACTGGTTATTCCTCGTTGTTCCTTAGGATTTTCTTACACCTCACAAACAAGTAGCTTTTGCCAAAGAAATAGTGGCAGTATACACACTGCAAAGCAACTTTCGGTGATGGAACTCCTCAGCTTCAATGATATTATATAACCACCTTGACAAGAGTTTTACGCAAAAGTTTTGTTGGCAAAGTGCCAGTGTAGACACTAGTCCTTGTTTTTGTCGCTGTCCCACATTGCCCTCCTGAGTGCTCTGGTGAACAGTTTTAACACCTCTCCCCTGCATCAAAGTAAACACTTTCTGCCCCTCCCCCTCTAAAGACCTGGGAATGTGGAAATTCCCCTTCCTGTTTCCTCGGTGTGGGGTGCTCACATCACACATTCCCAGGTGGTCGTGGTGGCTCCATGCTGGGGACACCGTGAAGCTTCTGGAGCTGCTCAGCATTTGGGGAGAGGAGGCTGTGCAGTCCCAGATGCCCTCCAGCCATAGGAATGTCAATACCGAAGGGCAGATTTTGTGCAGCCTGTGGGAAAAAAGCTACGATCGGGACACGCTGCAGTATACAGCAAAGGTGAAGGAACTGAGGCACATTTACCAAAAGGCAAGGGAGGCAAACAGTATCTCTGGTGCTGTGCCACAACCTGCCATTTTTATAAGAAGTTGGATGCTATCCTCACCGGTGACCCCCTTTCAACTGCCAACAGCCCCGTGGGTACTTCGGTGGGGATTCTCCTGTCAGAGTATGTAATCTACCTCTCTGATAATCTCTAGGTCGATAAACAATTCTTCAGTAGACCTCATGCTGTATATACCAGTGTCAGGTTGATATAGCTATATCCCTCAAGGGTGTGATTTTTTTTTTTGCCTTTGCAAAAAAGAGCAAATACAATTTTTCATTTGCATTAGCAGAGGCAGAGCATGCCAGTCACGGGAGGGGATAGTAGCACTACTTGGCGCTGGTTAGACCTCAGCTGGAGTATTGTGTCCAGTTTGAGTCTCCAGTATATAGGAAGGATGTAGGGAAACTGGTACGGATCCAGATGATCCAGTCTTTATATCATCGAGTCAAAGAATGACAGAGTTGGGAGGGGGCTGCAAGAATCATCTATTCTAGCCCCCTGCCAAGATGCAGGATTTGTTGTGTCAAAACCACCCCAGATAGATGGCTGTCCAGCCTCCTGATAAAAACGTCCAATGAATGACTTTCTACAACCTGCCTGGGCGTCTGTTCCATTGTTCTCTTCTTACTACCAGTATGCTGTACTTTGAACCAATTGCCTCTTGATCTATGTGGCAATGTTCCTCCATTTTTTAATGGCATAGTTAAGTCTGTCTGACACCTTCAGTTACAATATTTCATTTTCAGTTGTGTATAAGTTTGCAAACATTAAACTGAAATTTCCCACATTGGGTGTCTACTTAACGGCTGAATTTAATTTTGAAACTTTCAGGCATAACAGTTCAGCCAACTTCTAGAATGAAGTTAGGGGAGAAGATGTCTCCACCATATTGAACAATTGTCATATTTATGCTAGTGAAGAGCCCTAGCACCTGCATGTTTTTCAGCAGATAAAATCTGGTAACACCCACCTCCCACCCTGCCCCTAACAATCAAAGCCCTAAATTGCAAGAAGAGGATGTGGCGGTGTCTGTACATATTCCACATTACTTGTACCAGCACACCTCTTAGAATTTATAAATTTCACGCTATATGTTTCAGGGGTAATCTGAAATTATTTCTAAATCATTTCTTGGAATTTAGAATAATCTAAAAGATTCTCAATTGTCATTTAATGTAATATAGCCAGAGCTTTACCAGTTAAGTTTTCAACTAAAGTGGGCATCTTCTGGTTATCAGGAATCATATGAATCAAATACAGCCTCTCAAAGATAGTGAAATATTCAGCAATGTCACCAGCCTCCTTGTATGCAGGACACAGCTGTTCCTATTTGTGGACTTTTGGACAGGTTCCTGCATTTCTCTTTTATAACCTGTGACCACATCTCCAGGAAAAGTCTTTTTTTTTTCTAGTTGTGTTTTAAAGTGTTGAGTTGTGGGGAGAGTGAGACCAAGTGGTGGTAACACTTTCCTCTTTTACAGCTTCTGCCATATGGAGGGAACTTCATTGTCCCAAACAGAGATACCAGTATAGTTAGTGGGAAAGAAGAGGCATAAGATGGAGTCCAGTGTCACATGAGCTGATCACATATCCTTGCATACTTCAATGAGTTATAACAGGGGCCATTACCCATGTTTTGGATACAGAGAGGGACAAACTTCTACCATGGCCCATTATCTTAATTGATGAGCCATGAATTTGAATATCCATTTGTAATGTGCTGGATGTTAACTACTTTGTGGGAGTCACCACAGGAGGGAATGTATCTGAAATACAGGTAGATAGTCAGTATTTGTTACTTCAGAGGCAAAAATGATACAGACACACAAACAGGATTATCACATTCAGCAAACCACAGCTTTTCCATAGATACCTCACGTGAAATAGTTTGTACAAGATTTGTTGTAACTATATAACAGTGAAAGTGGGGTGCCAGGGTTTTCCTTTGGGGGTACAGAGTGTCAGAGCAATATAGCTCTAGAACTAGACCTTTCTGAATCTAATTTTCTATTTTTATATAAGATTTACTTCCATGTCCTGAAAGAGACTGCAGTCTACTCTGTACTGTAGGAGAAAAGCCTGCCAAGATACAGAGCAAAGGAAAATAGCTTCAGGGACTTGGCGCTTGGTGTGCAGCTCCCCACTCCCAGAGGGAGGCGCTAGAACGGAAGCTGTACCCCAAGTGTGGGCCTAGAATCCCAGAGCTAGAGGCAGGGCCTGAAAGCTGCTCTGACTCAAAAGCACATGGGTCCAGTATGTGGGACCCAAACACACCCTTCTGGCGGGCATCAAGCCACGGGAGCTTGAGCGGGGCTGTGACAGCAAACTTGGAGCTGCTCCATGGACACTAGAGCACTGTGAGTGGAAAGGGAGTAGGGCTGGGTAATCCCAAACCTTTCTGAAGTGGTTCACAATTTGTTCTCCCTAAAGTGATTCAGCTCCCCCAGACACTCCAATTGGTTCAGCATACCCTTGCTAGAGCTCCCCCTTGAGTGCACTCTGCTTTCAGTTATTCTCCAGCAGGGCACAGGATCGTTAAAGCAAACAGACCCAGGCTTTGCAAACGGGGTTTCTAAAATCTTTCCTTTACTTTAGACAGCACAAGAAATACCGAATGTACACAGTACAATACCTGCACTCCATTCCCTGCCTCAGTGAACATTAGATCATAAGAATGGCCATACTGGGCCAGATCATAGGTCCATCTAGCCCAGTATCCTGTCTTCTGACAGTGACCAATGCCAAGTACTCCAGAGAGAATCCATACCCTGTCGACCATTCCTAGCTTCTGGCAAGCAGAAGCCAGGGACAACATCCCTGCCCATCCTCGTTAAAAGCCACTGATGGGCCTATCCTCTATGATTTTATCTTGTTCTCTTTTCCCCCCTCTTATAGTCGTGACCTTCCCAACATTCTCTGGCAAGTTCCACAGGCTGAGTGTGCATTGTGTGTAGAAATGCTCCCTTTTATTCGTTTTAAATCTACTGCCCATCCATTTTGTTTGGTAACCCCTAGTTCTTGTGTTATGGGAAGACATAAATTACACTTCTTGTATAGACTTTCTCCACACCAATCATGATTTTATGATATTTTCCAACTTATTATCTATCCCCTTCTTAATGATTCCCAACATTCTGTTCCCTTATTAGATTGTTGCTGCCAATTGTGTGGATGTTTTCAGAGAACTATCCACAATGACTCCAAGAACGTTTTCCTGAGTGGTAAAAATTCATTTTGACCCCATAATTTTCTATGCATATTTGGAAAAATGTTTTCCAATGTGCATTACTTTGTCCACACCACCCTGGAGTGAACTCTGGGATTTGGTCAGAGGCCTCTGGGGTGTCCAGGGGTCACCTCCTGTAACTCATGGATTCTCCTCCAACTGGAGTCTGTCTCGCTGCTGCAGCCACAGCCCTGCGACCAAAGAGTCCCTTGTGCCTCCTGTGTGCCTCTCTCCCACCCCAGCTTCTTCTGGCTCATCCACTCTCTGTGTTTTAAAAAGGGCTGGATCAACCCCTCCTCTCTCTGTTCCCTTTCCTGGGGAGGTTCCATTCCTTCCACGCCCACCCCTCTGCAGAGAGCCTGGAGAAAACTGTCTTTTATGTAGAATGCAGTCACTCCCTTGTTCAGTATCGGTGAGATCTGATTACATGCTGAGAGTCATAAATGACCATCCTATTTATAGACAGATGCCTTGGTCCCAGCCTCCTGCCCCTGGGCACAAGGCACCTGAGTGGAGAGTACTGGAAAAGCCCAAAGACATAAGGATAACAATGGTTCAAAGCATCATACGAGACTTAATGGTGTTTCCACCCATCATGGTTTTACCTGGACAGTCTGGTTTTTGGCTGCTGTGTCGGGGTGCCCACGTAACCAAGACACAGGCACCCAGCATCCCAGGGCCCTTGCCACTGGTGATGAGTTTGCTTCATTATCATTGGCCAAACTCTCTCTCTTTTCTCTGAATCCCTGTTGACCTCTCACCCCAAGATGGCTGCATTTTAGAGGCACAGTGGATCTTTCAGGATGAAATTTGTTCGTAGATGAACAACACAAAGCCAAATTTGGAGGCCATGGCCCGAAGTTTTCTCTGGATCCAGTAAGGCAAACTCCCCTTGGAGTAAGAACTGAGTAAAGAACTCAGGAACCAACTGTGTGTGAATGAGCAGAGACTGTCAACTCCTCCTCTTGCATTTCAGGGATCTGGCTGATAATGCATGGACACTTACCTGATTTTTATCTGCTGGAAAGCATGGAGCTAGAAGGGCTCCTCACTAGAATAATTATAAGAATTTTTCAACATTGGCAAGACATCTTCTCTCCTAGCTTCATTTGAGAAGTCAGCTGAAATGTTATGCATGAAACATTCAAAAAGGGCATTAAGAACTCCTAAGGATGAAGATTCCACCACCTCCCTAGATAACCCATTCCAGTGCTTCACCAGCCTCCTAGTGAAATAGTGTTTTCTAATATCCAACCTAGACCTCTCCTACTGCAACTTAACACCATTGCTGAAAGCTAAGGAAATAAGCCACACAATGGTCTCTGCCCTCAGGGCTTTGCAGCTGAGCTTTTAGGGCCCACAGTCTGTGGGATGCACAATCTCAGCTGGCTGCCTCGCATCTCTGCTCCCAACTCTCAGCTGATTTTACATGATTTAATGGATTCCCTCTCCGTTTCAGATTGGTCTGTCTGCCCAAGCGCTGCGTCCTCACGACACTCACTGCAGGTTGCTTGCCAGGCTGCACCAGATCCTGTCCCAAGCCCACAGCAGAGGGAGCCCAGTTTGGCGGTAGGTAGGGTTGGAAGGTGAAGATGATCCAGCAAGTGGATGGGATTGGGGAGAAGGGGAGTGAGCAACAGGGTGGGGTTTTGGGGGAAAAGGTAGACCTGAGGCAGGGCATTGGAGGAAGAGGGGAAGAAGGGAGTGGGGTCTTGTGGGATAAAGAACAGCGGAAGCAGCCTCATGGAAAAAGGTGTGGCAGGAGGCAGGACCTTGGCAAATCGACAGGGCAGGGCATGGGGCCTCAGAGGTCCAGTTAACAATTAGAAAGGTGGCCATCCTATGAATAGTATGCAGACCGATTCCTCAGTTTGTCACATTGACACAGCACAGTAAGGCCAGGAAAGAACTTAATGTCACTTTGACTGTCCGGTCAGTAGTTCATGGAAGGGGGCTCAGCACCATGTCACCCGCCAGCTCTGCATGGAGCTCAATCTCAGAATCAGAGCACAAGATATTACGAAGAGGCCATAGTAACTACTGACCTAGGTGTCGGCACCGGCAATCTTCACCATGGCTATGTGTGCACAGTACGGCTGGGGGATGATGTTAGTTCTGCAATATGGCCGCTGTCTTACCAAGAAAGGATAGGGCAGTACAACCATTCCACTGCGAAGCACCACGGCCAGTCCAATCTTGGCCACCGCAGGATTTGTCAGGATGGTGGAATGTCTCAGGGGAATCACAGATTGACACGTAGTGATCCAAAGCCATGGCCACAAAGATCCCAGACTCCATCACTGTGAAGCAGTGAATGAAGTACAAATGGATGAGGCAGGCACTGAAATTGATCTCCCTGGAACTGAACCTGAAGATGCTCAGCATTTTGGGAAGGGTGGACATACACAGGACCAGGTCACTGGTGGCCAGCACGCAGATGAAATAGTACATGGGGCCATGGAGGTTCGGCTCTGTTATCATGATGAACAGGATGGTGAAGTTTCCCAAGATGTCTATGGTGCACATGGTGCAGAAGGAGATGGAGATCCAGGCATGGGCTCTCTCTAGGCCAGGAATGCCCAGCAAGATGAAGGTGAAGGGGTTGGTGAAGTCAGTTGTGTTGGAATCTGACATGGATAGGGGAATATGTGTCTCCTGTTTGTACCATACTTTTTCCTCACCTCCTGTATATGCGCAGGCTGATGATCACAGTGCAATTACCTGGATGGAGAGACAATGTTAATATGAGATGTTACATGCACTACTGGAGTCTGTTCTCATGGGTGATGCAGACTGGTCGCTCAAATGGGTTTACTAATCTCAATTCCATATTTTATGGTATTCCCTGTCTGAATAATTCCCACACATTGTGGTATAGGAAACTTTACAGGGCACCAGCAGCAACACAAGTGTGGACACTGATCATCCATCGTTATTCCTTAGGCCTTGTCTACACCTCCAAGTTTTTTCACAAAAAAAGCATCTTTTGACGAAGAAACAGTGGAGGTGTACACACACCAAAGCCACTTTCAATGACAGAACTCCTCAGTTTCAGTGACATCATAAAATCACCTTAACAAGAGATTTAAGGCCTTTTATGCAAAAGTTTGCTGATCAAAGTGCTACTGTAGACACTTACACTTGTTTTTTCCACTAAAATTGGCCTCCAGTAGGCATCCCACATTGCCCATCCTGACTGCTCTGGTGAATAGTTTCAACTCCTCTCCCCTGCACCGAGGTGAACACCTTTTGACAGCCCCCCTTTAAAGGCCCAGGAAGTTAGAAATTCCCCTTCCTGTTTGCTTGGTGGGGAATGCTCTCATCACACCTTCCCAGGTGGCTATGGTGGCTCAATGCTTGGGACACTGCTGAGCTTCTGGAGCTGCTCATTATTTGGGGAGGAGGCTGTGCAGTCCCAGCTGCTCTCGAGCTATAGGAATGTCAATACCTAAGGGCAGATTTTGTGCAGCTTGTGGGAAAAGAGCTATGATCAGGACACACTGCAGTACACAGCAAAGGTGGAGGAGCTGAGACACATGTACCAGAAGGCCAGGGAGGAAAGAGTATCTGCGGTGCTTTGCCCCAGACCTGTCATTTTTATAAGGAGTTGGATGCTATACTCAAGGGTTACCTGATTTCCTCCACTAACAGCCCCGTGGGTACTTTGGTGGGGGTACTCCTGTCAGCATAGATAATCCACCTCTCCGCGAGGAGGTAGCTAGTTCGATAAACAATTCTTCCGTAGACCTCATGCTGTATATACCAGGGTTAGGTTGATATAGCTACATCCCTCAGGGGCGTGATTTCTTTTTGCTATTGCAAAAAAGAGCAAACACAATTTTCATTTGCGTTAGCAGAGGCAGAGCATGGCAGTCACAGGAGAGGATAGTAGCACTACTTGGTGCTGGTTAGACCTTAGCTGGAGTATTGTGCCCAGTTTGGGTCTCCAGTTATAGGAAGGATGTAGAGAAACTGGAATGGATCCAGATGCGAGTGACAAAGATGAGCCGCAGGATGGAACACAAGCCATACGAGCAAAAGCTGAAGGAACTGGTTGTGTTTAGTTTGCAAAAGGGAGGATTGAGGGGGGACATGACAAAAGTCTTGAGATACTTGAAAGGCTGCCATAAAAAAGGTGAAGGAAAGTTGTTCTTTCTTGCCACATAGGGCAGGAGAAGATGCAAGGGGTCAATTGACAGCACAGCAGATTTAGATTTAATCTCAGACAAACATCCCAACTGCAAGAACAGGAGAACAATGGAACAGACGCCCAGGTAGGTTGTGGAAAGTCCTTCACTGGAGGTTTTCAACAGGAGGCTGGACAGTCATCTGTCTAGTGTGGTTAAGACACAACAAATCCTGCGTCTTATCCTAGAATACTGAAGGAGTTAATAGAAGAGGTATCTGAGCCTCTAGCTATTATCTTTGGGAAATCATGGGAGACGGGGGAGATTCCAGAAGACTGGAAGGGGGCAAATATAGTGCCCATCTATAAAAAGGGAAATAAAAACAACCCAGGAAACTACAGACCAGTTAGTTTAACTTCTGTGCCAGGGAAGATAATGGAGCAGGTAATCAAAGAAATCATCTGCAAACACTTGGAAGGTGGTAAGGTGATAGGGAATAGCCAGCATGGATTTGTAAAGAACAAATCCTGTCAAACTAATCTGATAACATTCTTTGATAGGATAACGAGCCTTGTGGATAAGGGAGAAGCGGTGGATGTGATATATCTAGACTTCAGTAAGGCATTTGATACAGTCTCGCATGATATTCTTATAGATAAGCTAGGAAAGTACAATTTAGATGGGGCTACTATAAGGTGGGTGCATAACTGGCTGGATAACCGTACTCAGAGAGTAGTTGTTAATGGCTCCCAATCCTGCTGGAAAGGTATAACAAGTGGGGTTCCGCAGGGTTCTGTTTTGGGACCGGTTCTGTTCAATATCTTCATCAACGATTTAGATGTTGGCATAGAAAGTACGCTTATTAAGTTTGCAGATGATACCAAACTGGGAGGGATTGCAACTGCTTTGGAGGACAGGGTCAAAATTCAAAATGATCTGGACAAGTTGGAGAAATGGTCTGAGGTAAACAGGATGAAGTTCAATAAAGATAAATGCAAAGTGCTCCACTTAGGAAGGAACAATCAGTTTCACACATACAGAATGGGAGGAGACTGTCTAGGAAGGAGTATGGCAGAAAGAGATCTAGGGGTCGTAGTGGACCACAAGCTTAATATGAGTCAACAGTGTGATACTGTTGCAAAAAAAGCAAACGTGATTCTGGGATGCATTAACAGGTGTGTTGTAAACAAGACACGAGAAGTCATTCTTCCGCTTTACTCTGCGCTGGTTAGGCCTCAACTGGAGTATTGTGTCCAGTTCTGGGCACCGCATTTCAAGAAAGATGTGGAGAAATTGGAGAGGGTCCAGAGAAAAGCAACAAGAATGATTAAAGGTCTTGAGAACATGACCTATGAAGGAAGGCTGAAGGAATTGGGTTTGTTTAGTTTGGAAAAGAGAAGACTGAGAGGGGACATGATAGCAGTTTTCAGGTATCTAAAAGGGTGTCATCAGGAGGAGGGAGAAAACTTGTTCACCTTAGCCTCCAATGATAGAACAAGAAGCAATGGGCTTAAACTGCAGCAAGGGAGATTTAGGTTGGACATTAGGAAAAAGTTCCTAACTGTCAGGGTAGTTAAACACTGGAATAGATTGCCTA
Source organism: Gopherus flavomarginatus (assembly GCF_025201925.1). Lineage (NCBI taxonomy): Eukaryota > Metazoa > Chordata > Testudines > Testudinidae > Gopherus > Gopherus flavomarginatus. The sequence continues at coordinate 375,313,284 of NC_066617.1, forward strand.
GGGAAGTTGTGGAATCTCCATCTCTGGAGATATTTAAGAGTAGGTTAGATAAATGTCTATCAGGGATGGTCTAGACAGTATTTGGTCCTGCCATGAGGGCAGGGGACTGGACTCGATGACCTCTCGAGGTCCCTTCCAGTCCTAGAGTCTATGAGTCTATGAGTCTTGGCAGGGGGTTAGACTAGCTGATCCTTGCAGCACATTCTAACTCAGTCACTCTTTGATTCAATCATATAAAATCCTAGTGTAGACCAGGTCTTACTCAAACACAACTTACGGAGCTCAATACTGGGGTAACTGGGTGAAATTTAATGGCCTGGGTTACACAGGAGGTCAGACTGAATGATCTAATGGTCCCTTCTGACTTTAAACCCTATGAATCTTTTGATACAGAGAGTAGTTCAGGCATTTATATTTATTTCATAACAGATGAACTAGGGGACATTCCAACCCTGAAACTCTGAACATATAAAATTGATAAAAGAAAACTGTTTACATAATCCATATTTGGCCTGTGGAACTCCTTGCCACAGACATTACTGTAGCAAAGAGCTTAGCTGAATGGGAGTCACAAATGAATTGGCCATAGTTGGTGGTGCTGGTGACACGACCCACCGTTAAGTCTGTCTGACATCTTCAATTACAAGACTTCATTTTCAGTTGCATATACGTTGGCCAAATATTACCCTGAATTTTCCTATGCTGGGTGTCTACTTCCGGCTGAATTGCATTTTGAAAGTTGCAGGCATAACAGTTCAGCCAATTTCTAGAATGAAGATAGGAGACAAGATGTCTTGACCATGTTGAAAAAATGTTATATTTCTGCTAGTGAGGCGCCCTAGCACCTCCATGCCTTTCAACAGATAAAGTCTGGTAACAGCTCTTCCATACCCCACGGCATCTCCCCCCGGCTAACAGCCAAAGCCCTAAATTGCAAGAGGAGGAGCTGGCAGTGTCTGTACATTAACACACAACTGGCTCCTGAGGTTTTATCCAGTTCTTACTCCAGACGGGATGTTTTTCTGGACCATCTGCTTGAGGGCTTGTCTACACTTAAAATACGGCATGAAGGCTGCCTTAGAGCTTCATGGGGCCTGAGCAAACTGCAGCCCCCAGCCTCCGAATCTGGCCTTGTCCTGGACATCTACTAACAGCTTTCATTCTGGAGGATCCTTTGTGCCCCTGAAATGCAGCCCCTGAGGGCTGGAGCCCATCACTAAGGAGCACAGGAAAGAGGGGCATTTTGGCCCATGATACTAAAGCAAATTCAGCACCTGTAGCAAGGGCCCTGGCATGTTTAAAGGCTGCGTTAAGTGGAAAGGAATACAGACCTCTCCTCTATCCCATCATGCTTATGTTGCACTTGGTTTGTCGAACAGAAAGAGATGGGGACCTGTGATTTCTGAGACGGAAGCGTTTTCTCTGGGAATATCCCTCAGGTAACCGTGTCCCAGACCTCTCTCAGCCGAATATCTGTAGCAGCATCCCACGCCGAGAGCTGACGGGGCTGTGCACTGTTTATAATCTAGCTCTGTGCAATCCCACTGGGGTTCGCTCAGGCCCTTGGGGAGAAGCGGCATCTGGATGTAAACAGGCTGGAGACCAGACCCATCCTAGCTACTCTCTCTCTTTCCATTTCTGTGCTTCTGTGTTTGTTATCCAGCTTTAGCTGTAACAATAATTAAGGGAACTTCCCAAAGGGAGATGAGAACTCTTGGGCTCTCCACCGCACCACTGCTTGGTGTACATTGTTTTGTTTTTTTTAATTATAGTTGATTACTAAAAAGCTAGGGATAGTGTCTAGGTCTCATAGTATCTGCTGCTGTCTAAATGCCTAGGATGGATGGGCAGACACTAGACAGACAGATCTGGAGAAACATGACTGAGGGGAGACACTTTCTGGAAGCATAAGGTTGCTAAGGGATCAGAGAATTGTAATTCTCATCAGTAAGTATTCTCATACCACGTAGAACCTTTCACTGAAGGATCTTTAAAAGACCTAGGAAAGGAAGTCACTATGAACGTATCCCAATTATATCCATGGGTAAAGGAAGGAACAGGGAGACATGAGTTGGCCAAAGTCACAAAGAGAATGACACACAGACCCCTGGAGTCCTGACTTCCCTGCCATAAAAACAGCCTCTCCATCAGTAACTGAGTGCATGGTAAGCAGGAAATGGACTTATACAGTTGCAGGGCCTGTTCTTCAATGCGTGTGATGGACTTCTGCAGGTTGCAACATGGAATGGGGAACCCATGAGGCCTCTCACATACCAAGCTGGGCCCCTTTCTCACAGTGATGCTATGGAATACGGCAAGCCACTCCAGGTCTTGCACTTACACAATCATACACAGACAGAGACACACCCAGCTGCAGTTACATGAAAGCTTTCACTAGCCACTAATGAACGAACAATAGAGAGGCTCCAGCCAGTTCCCCCCAATTCCCCAGGCTAGGACCCCAGACTGTGCTGTCTTGCCCTTGTCAGAAGATTGACCAGTGTAAATTTCTTGCCCCAATCTCAGTTCTATACGCTAGACAGAATTTGAATCAAGGAGTGTCTCACCTGATGGGACAAACAGTCCATCTATCTTTAATACACAGGCAAGAAATCCCTTCTTCTTGCGAAAACATCCCCAGTTCAGTAATTATTTGTAAGGTGGTTCCGGATGTTGAGTTGTGGGGGGAGTTAGGCCAAGCGACAATGTTGCTTTCCACTATTACAGCTTCTGCCATGTGGAGGACACTTCATTTTTTCCAAGCAAAAGCCCTCAGCACAGTTAGTGGAAAAGTTCAGGCACAGGATGGAGTCCAGAGACACATGAGCTGGTCATGTGCCCCTGCCTACTTCGATGAGTCATAGCAGGGGCCATTTCCCATATCCTTGCTAGAAAATTGACAGGAAAGTCCGTCAGGTCGGGATAACCTTCAAAGGCCTATCATGTTTCTTAATGTCCCATTACTGAGAGGCCTCATCTGGAGTAATGTGTCCCGTTTTGGGCCCCAGACTGTATACAAGAAGGATGTGAAAAAATTGGAAAAAGTCCAGTGGAGGGCAACAAAAATGATTAGGGGCTGGAGCACATGATTTATGAGGAGAAGCTGAGGGAACTGGGATTGTTAGTCTGCAGAAGAGAAGAAGGAGGAGGAATTTGATAGCTGCTTTCAACTACCTGAAAGGGGGTTCCAGAGAGGATGGATCTAGACTGTTCTCAGTGGTACCAGATGACAGAACAAGGAGTAATGGACTCAAGCTGCAGTGGAGGAGGTTTAGGTTGGATTTTAGGAAAAACTTTTCACTAGGATGGTGGTGAAGCACTGGAATGGGTTACCTGGGGAGGTGGTGGAATCTGCTTCCTTAGAGGTTTTTAAGGTCAGGCTTGACAGAGCCCTGGCTGGGGTGATTTAATTGGGAATTGGTCCTGCTTTGAGCAGGGGGTTGCACTAGAATCTCCTGAGGTCTCTTCCAACCCTGATATTCTATGATTCTATGTTACCGAGGGGCAAACACATTTGAAATAATGGTACATAGTCAATATTCCTAACTTTAGGTACAAAAATAATACATGCACACAACTAGGGTAATCGTATTCAGCAAATCATAACTTTTCCATTGATATATTCCATGACAAACTTTCTATAAAACACATCATAATCATATCACAACAATAAATATGGGGACATGCCAGTGTTGCTTTGGGGCTCCTAATGTCAGGATTGTTTGTCAATGAGTAATGCAGTGGCTCTGTGCCCAAGGCTTTAATTAGGTTTTGACCCTACAACTCCCAAGTATTGCAAACATTATGGTGTTACCCATAGGTGTTCTTGCACAGTTTTCTCTACTTTTCAACACTTTGTAGCTCAGTCTAGTGATCTCAAAAGTCAGCAAGTGCCTTCTCTGGGTCACTTGAAATATCTGTGCACCATTGGTTTCCATTTTGCTTTTCCAGTTGGTGATATCTCAACACAGATAGAGCAGCAAAGAGTCCTGTGGCACCTTATAGACTAACAGACGTTTTGGAGTATGAGCTTTCGTGGGTGAACACCCACTTCGTCAGATGCCGTTGTTACCCTTCCCTTACTAGTTATAACAGGGGGCAAGAACATGATGTGGTGCTGTATGATTGAATATGACCATTTTTATCATTCTTGCTACCACGGTTATATAATTGCAACAAATGTTGTACAAAGTATGTCCTGTCAGGTGTCAATAAGAAAGTTATGATTTGCTAAGTATGATTATCCTGTGTATATGCATGTATCATCTTTGTGTCTGAAGTTATTAATATTGGCAATTCTAAGCAGAGGGCAGAGGATATTTATGCACTGGGTTTCTAACAAGGAAGCTCTGAGTAAGGACTAATGACCCTCAACCTGCTTTGGCTATTTCCAGAGAGACTCTTGCAAGCTAGGAATTTATTCCATTACTGTTGTGATCCTGATCTCTGAACACTGAAAAACCACTTGGATGTATCTGATTTATTAACCATTTATTACTCTTCTTGTTTTCTTTTATTATTAAACATTTAGTTTTTAATGGCTAAAGGGATGGCAGAGTGGGATTATTGGGTAAGATCTGAGTTATATATGGACCTGAATAAGTGACTGGTGTCTTCAGATTGGAAGGACTTGATACGTGGTGGAAATTGGTTTCCACTGACTGGTCATCATGAAATCTGGTGTGCGAATGGTGTGCCAAGGGCTGGGATGTGTGTCTAGTAAACCAGTGTGATGAGACGGAAGTTTACATTTATTACTGGCTTGGTATAATGTAACCATAGAAAAACCACCAGCCTGGGGTGACTCTACCCTGTTTCTCAGCAGTTTGTCCTGAGTTTGGCATCCTCAACCATGTCCCACTGAAGCACGGTCACACATGGACAGAATTTACTGTTGATAGGCTCTACACACAGTATTGCTCACTCCTCCCAGGAGGTATCCTCCTTTTACAGATGAGGAAACTGAGGCAGCAGGAAGGAAAATGTCTTGAGCCAGGAAAATAGCCCAGTGTCCCTTGCTTCCAATCTCTTGTTTAGTGTCTCAGACCTGGCTTGTATGGTCCATGCAGCTGCACAGATTCATGGTGCTTTCTCTCCATTGGTTTCTTTAATGCTGGGGATCTCCCCTGATTTCAGTGAGGCTGCAACCCCTTACACCACCTGAGGATTTGGCCCAAGACCAGCCAGCTGGGAATGAAGAGTCCCAGCTCTCCCGCGGATTCGCTGGATGAGCTTGGGCACATATTCTCCTTGCATTAAATGTAGATAATTATTTATTATTTCTAGTGTGCTGCTACCAAAAGCCCCTAATCAGGGCTGCAGAGTCACAGCCTGCACTGATGTGGTTCCTTACAGCACATCCTTGTCCATTCTGTACACTGTAGAGTTCCAGGCAGCGTGTGGTCCCTGGTAAAGAAGCAAGACAAGGCTGAAAACTGAACTGTGCGGAAACCTGTTTGTGTGGCTGTAGTTTTTAGCTGTTCCTTCATTAAATCCCTCCTGTTTAAGAAGGACGTCAACTCCACTGCAGGGAGGTAGGGGGGTGTCAGGATTCCCAGATTCTATTCTCAGCTGTGTCACTGATTCGTTGTGTGGCCTTGAGTAAATCACTTTAGCTCTGTGTGGCTCTGCCCATCCATGACGTGGGGAGAACCCTGCCTGGCAGCCTAGCTAAAACACTTCTAGATGTAGTGATCAAAAGCATCAGGAAGAGTGTATGTTAGACTCAGCTTCACCGTTCAGCTTCAGCCCCTGGGCAGTGGGAGCCCTGTTGTTCCAGATAAGGTGCTGTATAAATTGCTGGGTAACAGTAGCTGTGCCATTAATCTCCCTCCCTGTGAGCTACCGCAGCCACTCAGCCTCTGCCCAGCATCCCGCCTTCACAGCTAATGCAGGGGCTTATCCTATCACTGCTCTCAGCTGTTGTCCTCCTAGCTTCAAAACTGATCCCTTGCCCTGCCCCTGAGGCCTCGCTCACGACAAACAGCTCCCAGCCCATCCCCATTGCAGGGACCCTGCCAGGTACAGGCCCCCAGCAAGGAGGAACAAATCATAGAATATTAGGGTTGGAAGGGACCTCAGGAAGTCATCTAGTCCAACTCCCTGCTCAAAGCAGGGCCGACCCCAACCTGATCATCCCAGCCAGGGCTTTGTCAAGCCGGGCCTTAAATACTTCTGAAGACAGAGATTCCATCACCTCCCTAGATAACGTGTTCCAGTGCTTCACCATACTCCTAGTGAAATAGTGTTTCCCTAATATCCAACCTAGACCTCCCCCACTCAACCTGAGACAATCACTGAAAGGATGGAAATAAGCCACACAATGTTCTCTGCCCTCAGGACTTTGAAGCTGAGCTTTAGGGCAACAAGCTGTACGAGGCACAATCTCAGGGTATTTCTACACTATGAAATTAGGTCGAATTTACAGAAGTTGGTTTTTCAGAAATCGTTTTTATACAGTTGATTGTGTGTGTCCCCACACAAAATGCTCCAAGTGCATTAAATTGGCCAACTGCATCCACAGTACCGAGCCTAGCATCAACTTCTGGAGCGTTGAACTGTGGGTAGCTGTGAGTATCTATCTCACAGTTCCTGTAGTCTCCGCTGCCCATTGGGATTCTGGGTTGAGATCCCAATGCCTAATGGGTCAAAAACAGTATCGCGGGTGGTTCTGGGTGCATATTATCAGGCCCCCCTCTTCCTCCCTCCCTCCCTCTTTCCCTCCGTGAAAGCAATGGCAGACAATGGTTTCGCACCATTTTTCCTGGGTTACCTGAACAGACACCATAGCACGGCAATCATGGAGCCCGCTCAGCTCACTGTCACTGTACGTCTCCTGGGTGCTGGCAGACATGGGACTGCATTGCTCCACAGCAGCAGCTCATTGCCTTTTGGCAGCAGACAGTGCATTATGACTGGTAGCCGTCGTCGTATTCCTGGGTGCTCTTTTAGCCGACCTCAGTGAGGTCAGTCAGGGGCTCCTGGACAGACATGGGAGTGACTCAGCCAGGTCATTCCCATCTTCTGGTGAGCACCCAGGAGATGATGATGGCTCGCAGTCGTACTGCACTGTTTTCTGCCGAGCAGCCAGGAAATGACTATGGTTTGCAGTCATACTGCATCGTCTGCTGCTAGCCTAAGATGTAAAAGATAGATGGATCAAAACAAGAAATTGACCCAATTTGTTTTGTTAAATCAACAGACTCCTAAACCCAGGGTTTTGAGTTCAATCCTTGAGGGGGCCATTGTGTGTGACAGTTGTTTGTGTTTCTCCTTGATGAAAAGCCTTCCCTATTGTTGATTTCAATTCTCTGTAAGCCATGTCATCAGTCATCCCGCCCTCCATCAGGGGGATGGCAGGCAATTGTTTTGCACCTTTTTTCAATGCAGCATCAGATGCTGCAAAAGCAAAACCAGGCGAGGAGGCGACGGTAACGCGGTGACGAGAGTGATGAGGACATAGACATGATCATAAACTTCTCACAAAGTACAGGCTGGGCAATGTGCCCAGCAATGTGCACATCATGCTGATGAGCTCTGCTGATGAGTTCTGCATGATCACCAGTGCTGATCAGCTTGCCACGCTGGCCAAACAAGAAATGAAATTCAAAAGTTCGCGGGCCTTTTCCTGTCTGCCTGGCCAGTGCATCTGAGTTGAGAGCGCTGTCCAGAGCGGTCACAATGGAGCACTCTGGGATAGCTCCCGGAGGCCTATACCATCGAATTGCATCCACACTACCCCAAATTCGACCCGACATGGCCGATTTCAGCACTAATCCCCTTGTCAGAGGTGGAGTAAAGAAATCGATTTAAAGAGCCTTTCAGTCGATAAAAAAGGGCTTTGTCATGTGGACGGGTCCTGGCTAAAATCGAGGTAACAATGCTAAATTCAAACTAAAGTCGTAGTGTAGACCAGGCCTCTGCTGACAATATCGCAGCCCTGCTCCCAACCCTCAGCTGATTTTATATAGTTTCCTGGCTTCCCTCTCTGCTCCAGAATGTCCTACGAGCCCCAGCGCTGTGTCCTCACTGCTCGTTCCTTGCCAGGCTGCAGCAGATCCTGTCCCAGCCCCAAAGCAGAGGGAGTGGGGGGAGGAAGGCAGAGATGATCCAGCAAGTGGAAGGGTTTGGAGAGGAGGGGAGCAAGTAAGAGGTGGGATTTTGGGGGAAGATGTTGAGAATGGAGCGGGGCCTTGGGAGAATAGATGGGATGGGGAAAGGGGTCTTGTGGAAAGAGGTGGATCAGGGGGCAGGGCCTTGGGGAATTGACAGCACAGGGCATGGGGCCTCAGATATCCAGTTAAAAGCAATTAGAAAGGTGGTATCCTATGGGAGAATGCTTGTACACAAAGGGATTCCTCAGTTTGTCACTCAGACACAGCACAGAAAAACCAGGAAAGGATTTAATGTCACTTTGACTGTCCAGTAAGTGACTGAGGGAAGGGGGCCCAGCACCATGTCACCAGCCAGCTCTGCACAGACTTCGGTCTGAAAGCCAGAGCACCAGGAGAAAACGTTAGGCCCCTTTATGAGTAAAGAGCCAGAGAAGCCTGCCCCGGATCTGTTTGGTCCTCACCCCGTAGATGATGGGGTGCAGCATGGGGGGCAGCAAGAAGTACACATTAACAATAAGAACATGGAAATGCAGGGGCACATTTTGGGCAAATCTGTTCATGAGGGAGATGATGAGACCTGGGATGTAAAAGGCTAAAATGACAAAGAGGTGGGAGCCGCAGGTTTCAAAAGTCTTGAGCCGGGCGTCCTTTGCGGGGAGGCTGAAGATGGCCCTGAGGATCTGGATATAGGACACAGCGATAAAAATCCCATCCATACCAATCACACAGAATTGCACAAAGAGGCCGTAGTAACTACTAACACGGGTGTCAGCGCAGGCCAGGTTCACCACAGCTATGTGTGCGCAGTATGGCTGGGGGATGATGATGGTTCTACAATAAGGCCATTGTCTTGCCAGTAAGGGATAGGGAAATACAACAATGCAACCACGCAGCACCATGGCCAGCCCAATCTTGGCCACCAGGGGGTTCGTCAGGGTCATGGAATGTCTCAAGGGATTACAGATGGCCACGTAGCGATCCAAAGCCATGGCCAGGAGGATCCCAGACTCCATCACATAGGAGCAGTGAATGAAGTACATCTGAGTGAGGCAGGCACTGAAACTGATCTCCTTGTAATTGAAACAGAAGATTGCCAGTATTTTGGGCAGGATGGACGTATAAAAAACCAGGTCGGTGATAGCTAGCATGCAGAGGAAATAGTACATGGGTTTATGGAGGCTCTGCTCCATCTTCACAATGAACAGGATGGAAAAGTTCCCCAAGATGGCTATAATGTACATAGTGCAGAAGGGGATGGAGATCCAGACATGGGCTGTCTCCAGGCCAGGAATGCCCAGCAGGATGAAGGTGGAGGGTTTGGTGAAGTCGGTTGTGTTGGAACTTGACATGGAGTAGAAGAGAAGTTGTCCGACTCTGAGGCAGAACAGTGTCACCTGTATGTACCGTACGTTCCCCTGACTTACTGTGTGTGCCGAGGGTCTAGGGTGTTGGTCGCAGTATAAATACCTGGATGGAGAGACAATGTGAATCTGAGACACTATATCCTCTACTGGAGGCTGGTTTCATGGAGGGAGTAGATTGGTCTCTCTTTTCACTCTGATAAATGACAGTTTCATTATTCAGAGAAATGAATTCTGAAGAACTGACCCTACTAATTCCAATTCCATATTTTGTGGTGCTCCCTGCTCAATAAATCCTGCACCTCATGGGGTGGGAACCTTACTAGGCTCCAGTAGAAATCAGGAGTGTGAATACTGATTATCCACCATTGTTCCTTAGGCTTTTCCTACACTGACACGTTTTATTTATGTATTTATTGATTGTCAATAATCCCCTTTTGCCAAAGACACAGTGGCAGCGTACACACTGCAAAGCCACTTTCAACGACAGAACTCCTCAGCGTCAGTGACATCATATAACCATCTCGACAAGACTTTTCCATAAACTTTTTCTGGCAAAGTGCCAGTGTAGACACTGGCGCTTGTTTTGATCACTGTAATTGGCCTCTGGAAGGCGTCCCACATTGCCCATCCTGACTGCTCTGGGGAAGAGTTTAAACTCCTCTCTCCTGCAACAAGGTAAACACTTTCTGCCCCTCCCCCTTTAAAGGCTCTCGAATTTTGAAATTCCCCTTTCTGTTTGCTCGGTGTGGAGTGCTCACGTCACACCTGCCTAGGTTGTCGTGGTGGCTAAATGCTGCGGACACTGTGGAGCTTCTGGAGCTGCTCGGTATTTGGGGAGGAGGCTGTGCAGTCCCAGCTGTGCTCCAGCTATAGGAATGCTGTCAAGGTTTTTCCCCCACGTTGAACTTCAGAGTACAAAAAGTGGGAACCTGCATAAACACTTCTAAGCTTAATTACTAGCTTGAATTTGGTACACTGCCACCAGCCAGAAGTCAGTGTCTGGCACACTTTCTGTTCCCCCAAAACCTTCCCTGGGGAGCCCAAGACCCAAACCCCTTGGGTCTTAAAAGAAGGAGAAATTAACCATCACCCTCCTTTTCTCCCCAGACTCTCCCCTCCCTGGGTTGCCTTGAGAGGTTTCACACTGATCCAAACTCCTTGGATCTTAAAACCAAGAGGAATTAACCATTCCCCTCCTTTTCCCCCCAGACTTTCCCCTCCCTGGGTTGTCTTGAGAGGCTTCTCACCTATTCAAACTCCTTAGAACTTAAAACAAGGAAAAATCAATCAGGTTCATAAAAAGAAAACTTTTAAATAAAGAAAGAGAAAAAGTAAAATTTATCTCTGTAAAATGAGGATGGAAAATTCTTACAGGGTACTCAGATTCATATAGACTAGAGGGTCAAGTATCAGAGGGGTAGCCATTTTAGTCTGGATCTGTAAAAGCAGCAAAGAATGCTGTGGCACCTTATAGACTAACCGACGTTTTGGAGCATGAGCTTTCGTGGGTGAATACCCACTTCTTCAGAAGAAGTGGGTATTCACCCACGAAAGCTCATGCTCCAAAACGTCGGTTAGTCTATAAGGTGCCACAGCATTCTTTGCTGCTTTTATAGATTAGAGGGACTCTCCTCCCGCCACCAGCCTGAGATTCAAAGTTACAGCAAACAGAGGTAAAAATCCTTCCAGCAAAAACACCATTTACAAGTTAAGAAAACAAACATAAGACTAATCCACCTTGCCTGGCTATTACTTACTATTTTGAAACCTGAAAGACTGATTCAGAAAGATTGGGAAAGTCTGGGTGTACCTCTGGTCCCTCTTAGCCCCACGAGCGAACAACGAACAACACAAAAAGCACAAAAAAAGACTTCCCTCCACCAAGATTTGGTCCTCTGGTCAGGTGTCAGCCAGGTTTACTGAGCTTCTTAACACTTTACAGGTAAAAGAGACATTAACCCTTAACCATCTGTTTATGACAAATGTCAGTCCCTAAGGGCAGATTTCATGCAGTGTGTGGGAAAAGTGCTCTGATCGGGACACACTGCTGTACACAGCAAACGTGAAGGAACTGAGGCAAATGTACCACAAGGCAAGGGAGGCAAACAGTATCTCTGGTGCTGTGCCACAGACCTGCCATTTTTATAAGAAGTTGGATGTTGTCGTCACCGGTGACCCCATTTCAACCGCCAGCAGCCCCATGGCTACTTTGGTGGGGGTTCTCCTGTCAGCACACATAATCTACCTCTCTGAGAGGTGGTAGCTAGGTCAATTTAAATTCTTCGGTAGACATGATACTTTATATACCAGGGTTAGACTGATATAGCTACATCTCTCAGTGGTGTGATTTTTTTTTTTTGCTATAGCAAAAAAGAGAAAATACAATTTTAATTTGTATTAGCAGAGGCAGAGCATGCAAGTCACATGAGGGGATAGTAGCAATTTTCTTGGCCCTGGTTAGACCTCAGCTGGAGTATTCTGTCCAGTTTGGGTCTCCAATATATAGGAAGAACATACAGAAACTGAAAAGGATCCTGATGAGAGTGACAAAGACGATCCACAGGATGGAATGCAAGTCATATGAGCAAAGGCTGAAGGAAAAGGGTATGTTTAGTTTGGAAAATGGAGGATTAAGGGGGGACATGACAGCAGTCTTGAGATACTTGAAAGGCTGCCATTAAAACTATGGAGGAGTGTTGCACATAGGGCAGGGAAGAGGCAATGGTTTTAAACTACAGCACAGCAGATTTAGATTTAATCTCAGATAAACTTCCCAAATGTAAGAACAGATGCCCTGGCAGGTTGTGAAAAGTCCTTCACTGGAGGTTTTCAACGTGAGGCTAGATAGTCATCTGTCTTGGATGGTTTCAACACAACAAATCCTGCAACTTGGCAAGGGTTAGACTGGCTGATCATTGCAGCCCCCTTCTAACTCTATCGCTCTTTGATTCCATGATATGAAATCGTAGTGCAGACCAGTTCTTACTCAAAGACAAGTTATGGAGCTCAGTACTGGGGTAACTGGGTGAAAGTTAATGTCCTCTGTTATAGAGGGAGGTCACACTGGATGATCTAATGAACCCTACAAATCTATCTATATAGAAAGTAGTTCAGGCATTTAAATTTATTCTGTCTCATAACACACTGACAAGAGAACATTCATTTACACTGAAAAAATGAACATAGAAAATTGATTAAAAAAAAGTTCTTACATAATCCATATTTGGCCTGTGGAACTCCTTGCCACAGATATTATTGGAGCAAAGAGCTTAGCTGAATGGGAGTCACAAATGGATTGGCCATAGTTAGTATTGATGGTGTTACCAACCATAGTTAAGTCTGTCTTACACCATCAACTACAAGACTTCATTTTCAGTTGCCTATAAATTTGCTAAACATTAGCACGCTGCTGGCTCCTGAGGTTTTACTCAATTCTTACTCCAGACTGGATGTTTTTTTCTGGATGACCTGCTTGAGGGCTTTTCTTCACTTTAAACACGACAGGGGGGCTGCCATAGCTCTTCATGAGGGCCTGAGCAAACTGCAGCCTTCAGCCTCCGAATCTGGCCTTGTCCTGGACGTCTACTAACAACTTTCATCCAGAAGGGTCCATTGTGCCCCTGAATTGCAGCCACCTCAGGGCTGCAGCTCATCACCAAGGGGCACAGCAAAGAGGGACATTTTGGCCCAGGATACTAGAGCAAATTCAGCACCTGTGGCAAGGGCCCTGGGATGTTTGGTGGCTGTGTGGAGCAGAAATAAAAACAAATCTATTCTCTACCCCATCATGCATACGTTACACTTGGTTTGTTGAACAGCAAGAGATGGTACCTGTGATTTCTGAGATGGAAGCCTCTTCGCTAGGAATCCCCCTCAGGTAGCCGTGTCCCACACCTCTCTCAGCTCAATATCTGCAGCAGCATCCCATGCCGAGAGCTGACACAGGATGTGCAATGTTTATTATATAGCTCTGTGCAATCCCAGTGGGATTCGCTCAGCCTCTAGGGGAGAAGCGGCATCTGGATGCAAACAGCCTGGAGACCAGAGACACTCTAGCCAATGTCTTTCTTTCCATGTCTGCGCTTCTGTGTTTTTTGTCCAGATTTAGGAGTAAACAGTAATTAAGGGACCTTCCCAAAGGGAGATGAGAACTCTTGGGCTCTGCGCTGAGTCAGAGAGGAATTGGCTGCTCTGTGTATTTGTGTATATTTAAAAATTATAGTTGATTACTTAGAAACCTAGGGATTTTGCCTTTGTCTTTTAGGATCGAATGCCGTGTAAATGCCCAGGATGGATGGGCAGATAGTAGACAGATAGATTTGGAGAAAGATGACTGAGGGGAGACATGAAAACTTTCTGGAGGCACAAGGGATTTTCACTAATGGATTAGAGATCAATAATTCTCATCAGTAACTATTATCATACCTTGTAGAACCTTTCACTGATGGATCTTCCAAAATCCTAGCAAAGGAAAGTCACTATGAACATATCCCCATTTATCCATAGGCAACCTGAGGTACAGGGAGACATGACTTGGCCAAAATCAAATAGAGAATGACAGACAGAACCCAGGAGTTCTGAGTTCCCTGACATAAAAAACGGTCTCTCCATCAGTAACTGAGCGCATGATAAGTGGGAAATGGAGTCATACTGTTGTAGGGCCTCTTCACTGGGTAGGAGTGAGGGACTTCTACAGGGTGCAACCTGAAAGAGGGGCTCCCGTGAGCCCTCTCACATACCAGCCTGGGCCCCTCTCACACGGTGAGGCTGTGAAAAGCTGCAAGCCCCTCCAGGTCTTGCACTTACATATCCATATGCAGACAGAGACACACCCAGCTGCAGTTACGTGAAAGCTTTCAAAAGCCATCCCTGAACCAGCAATAGAGAGGCTCCAGCCAGTTCCCCCAACTCCCCAGCCTAGGATCTCAGAGCTGTGCTGTCTTGCCCTTGTCAGAAGACTGACCAGTGTACGTTTATTGCCCTGTCCCTTTCCCTCAATGGGTAGAGGACAATGCACCAGCCCCTGTTCCTGAGCAGATTACCCTTTATATGTCAAAGATACTGTTTTCGATAAATAAATAGAAAGCAGATGTACTAAGTACAGAAAAAAATTATTGTAAGTCATTATAAATCATAGAGAACAGATCAAAGTTGTTTACTTAAGAAATTTAAAAAAATTACAATGTCAGTTCTATACCCTAGACAGGATATCAATCAAGAAGTGTCTCACCCTGAGGAAACAAACAGTTCACTCATCTTTCATACCCAGGCTAGAAATTCCTTCAGCTTGGGCCAACATCACTCGTTCAGTCCTTATTCTTAAGGTGGTTCTGGGTGTTGAGTTGTGGGGAGAGTGAGGCCAAGTGACAATGTCACTTTCCGCTATTATAGCTTCTGCCATGTAGAGGGAGCTTCATTTTTCCAAGCAAAAGCCCCAGCACAGTTAGTGGAAAAGTTCAGCCACAAGATGCAGCCCAGTGTCACATGAGCTGGTCAAGTGCCCTTGCCTGCTTTGATGAGTCATAGCAGGGGCCATTATCCATATCCTGGCTAGAATATTCACAGGAAAGTCCATCAGGTGGGGATAATCTTCTTCTAAAGCCTAAAAATGGTTTCTTAATGCACCATTTCCATGAATGGTTCATTCATAATATGCTGGTTAGATCAGCTGTAAACTACATTGTGGCTGTTACTGAGGAGCAAACACATTTGAAATCAGGGGAGGGATGGCTCAGTGGTTTGAGCATTGGCCTGCTAAACCCAGGCTTGTGAGCTCAATCCTTCAGGTAGCCATTTAGGGAACTGGGGTAAGATTCTGTTTGGGGATTGGTCCTGCCTTGAGCAGGGGTTTAGACTATATGATCTCCTGAGGTCCCTTCCAACCCTGGTATTCTATTATTCTACTGGTACATTGTCAATATTCATAACTTTAGGGACAAAAATAATACATACATATAACGAGGGTGATCATGTTCAACAAATCATAACTTTTCCATTGATATGTTACCTGACAAACTTTATATAAAACACATCAAATCATATCACCATAGTAAATATGGGGACACGAGGGCATTGCTTGGGGCACATATCAGACCTCACTCCTTAGTTTACTGCAGAAATACTTGTCAATGACTAATGCAGCGGCAGTGTGCCCAAGGCCTTAACTAGCTTTTGCCCATGCAACTCCCAAGTGTTGCAAACATTGTGGTGTTACCCACAGGTGTTCTTGCAAAGCTCTCTGTACCTTTCAACACTTTGTAGATCAGTCTAGTGCCTAAAGTCAAAAGTCAGCAAGTGCCTTCTCTGGGTCACTAGAAAAACTCTATTTATGTCTCTGCAGAATTGCTTACCATTGTACTTTTCCAACTGGTGATATCTCAACACCGATATTCAACAACTCCATGAGGTGGCGTGACTCAATTTCACCATTCACACAGCAGACCAGGTTTATTATAGGTTTCCTAATGAGAAAAGCTTTGAACCTCCTCACAGAAGTTAGCTGAGAAGCACTGTCCCCATACTCATAGCATGGCTACTAGCTTCCCCAAAATCATAGGATTTACAATCAATACTAAATTCTTTGCTATAAGGTTTATATATCAAACTTTGCATCATCAGATTTAACACTATCACCATGCATTGGGTCGTTCAATTCCTCTATGAACCTTGGCATGTATTTAGTTACTGTTTTTCCTTCCCCCTCAGTGTCCTGTTCAGTGGGGATCTCAGTCTAAGGTTATCTTTGGTGTCTTGGTATGCCGGGGTGAGGTAAGGATGTAAGGGGACTTTGCATGTTCGCTAGGCCTCTGTGGAGTATAGAGGAATGGGGTAAAATGGAAAATGCTTCCCATCAAGTGTAAACCCCTCTGTCTGAGCTTTATTCACAGTAGACGTTTGTGTCTGCCCAAAATTGTCAGCTAGAGAAGACATTTCATCCACAGTGTTCACCCTTTGTCCCAGAGACACTGTTTTACATCATCTTTACATATATTTAAGAAATACTCCTGAGCAACAACATCAAACATTCCTTTAACGCTTCTAACACCTTTGCCCCTTGCCCACTTTCCCATCAAATCTTTCATTTTGTTTACATATTCCACATTACTTGTTATCAGCAGCACTCTTAGGATTTGTAAATTTCACTCTGTGTATTTCAGGGGTAATCTGAAATTGTTTCAAAACCATTTATTTGAATTTAGAATAATCCAAAAGATTCTCAATTGGCATTTTATTGACTATATCCAGAGCTTTACCAGTTACCTTTGAAAT